>NC_084589.1:50200445-50420445 GCF_033807715.1 Cololabis saira
AAGGTTTAGACCAGGGTTCGGCAACCCGCGGCCCCCTAGCGCCGCCTAGTGGCTCCTGGAGCTTTTAAAAAATGTTTGACTTTTTTTTCCTTTTTTTCTTATTTTTTCCCTTTTTTCTTCTTTTTTGTATTTTTCTTCTTTTTTTCCATTTTTTCTCTTTTTTCTTTCTTTTTCCTTTCCTTTTTATTCTCGAAATTTCGACTTTTTCTCTCGACATTTCAACTTTTTACTCGAAATTTTGACTTTTTATCGACATTTCGACTTTTTTCTTGAAATTTTGACTTTTTTCTCGATATTTTTCGACTTTTTTCTCGAAGTGCATAATGAAAAAAAAATCTTCCCCCAGTACACACAGCAGTTCTAAGGCTGATACAAGACTTTTCATGTTTTGCGGCTCCAGACCATATTTGTTTTTTGTGTTTTTGGTCAAATATGGCTCTTTCAACATTTTGGGTGGCCGACCCCTGGTTTAGAGTTTTATTTTTTCCGACACAAGGAGAGCTGACGCAATTTATATGATAAGCTTCTGATTGTTAATATCAATAAATGAAAGAAAAATGTTTTTTAATTCATGTGTACTTTATTATTTGTCATAAAACATTTATGTTGTTAAGAAACTTTTATTGCAATGGGCCTCAAAATAATACACATGGTAAGTCTTTGAGACATTAAAACATTTAAATATCCAACTTAGTTTAGTTCAGCGCTTCCAGTCGTGGATTTATTATTGTCGTGCACATGCAGGACTCATGAGTCACCGTTTGGCATTAAAATAAAAAAGTAAGTTAAGTCAGAGGGAAGGTGTCATGGTTTCCCAGTGTAGTTTTTTACTTTAACTCACTCCCCTGTCTTTCCAGATCCTGCCACCCTAATCAGCCAGAAATCCACTCATTCCCTTCACCTGTGCTTCCCCACCCAGCTCCACACCTGGTTTCCCTCATCAGCAGTTCCCCTTATATACCGGCCCATTTCCACCTTTCTGTTGCCAGATTGTCGAGTGTTTATGCCTCGCTTTCCAGCCTTCCTGATTTCTGTTCTGTTTCTGCCTGCCTGCCTGCCTGCGACCCTGCATGACTCCCGGTTTCTGATTTTTGCCTGCCCCTTTTGGACTTGTTTGCCTGATCGCCTGTCGGCCCAGTTTTGACCCCTGCCTGCCTTTTGACCTGATTAAAGCCTCTCTTGGACTCTGATCTGCCTGGTGTTGTGCATTTGGGTTCTCTGTCCTGTCTGAGCCGTGACAGAAGGTAAACTTTGGATGGTACGAACACAGTACGGAACACAGGGAAGGAAATGAGGATCAATTAACATGATTTTGGTGTGAAATATATAGATATACAAAACACATTTAAAGCTGCAGTTTCCAACATTTAACCACTAGAGGGAATAAAGATCCCAAACTAACCCCCAAACTCAGAATGACGGTTCATTCATGCATGAATCACCCACAGGTTTTCTGCAGGGGTTTGAAGCCTCTTTTTCCTCGTATTGTGGCAGGTTGGAATTATATAAAGCAAGAAGTTTAATGCGTAATTAGTGGCGTGGCCTTTTGATTGGCATTAATTTGTCCAACCTGTAAATAAATACTTTTTCTAAGATCTTAGAAAATGTTGGGAGTAAAGAATCAGGCCTGTAATTAGTGAATTGGTGTCTGTCTCCAGTTCTGTACAGTGGGATGACTTTTGCAGTTTTCTTTTTTTTTTGGAAATGTCCCAGTTCTGAGCGACTGATTACAGCTGTATGTCAGTTAACAATCCATCAATAACCTTTTTGACTATTGTCATATCACCACAGTCAGTTGACACCTTGTTTTTACATTTACTTACAATATCTATGATTTCTCTCTCCTCCACAGCTGTGAGAAACATTGAATCTGGATTTCTACTTATTAATGTTTCCTTCCATCCATCAGCTGATCCAGGATCACACATTTTTCTGCCAGCTTTGGTCCAACACTCACAAAATACCTTGTTACAACCAATAAGGTAATAACTGCCAATAATGTAATAATTTTGGCCATTTCAAATGTAATAAAGCCAATAGTGTAATAATGTGCCAATAATGTAATAAAAAAAAGTTTTATTACATTATTGGCACATTATTACACTATTGGTTGTAACAATCCCGACCCCCCCTCTATATCGGATGAACCTGCTTGTATAGCTGATGAACCTGGCTTTCTGTTTCAAACTGAAGCTAATTCTGATAAACAGTCTATGGCTAACCCTTTGGTTGACAATGACATTGAGGATGCTGGAAATGAGCTGGGAGGCCAATACCTGCCTCCAGAGATTTTATCAAGAATGATTGAATTTGCTTTAATTCAAGATATGTCCATGCTGGGGACATTTAATCGGGTCTCACACTTATTCCAGGCACTATCGGCACCATTTCATCCCAACCTCTATATCAGAGAAACACTTGAGGAGAGCCTAGAACTAGAGAAAGAAAATGACTGTTCTATTAGTGTTATGAAGCTGTACAAGGCTGCTGGACGCAACAGTGGTCTGAGCATAAGAATAAAGGAGTTGTTTAGCAAGGACAGCCGATGGATGAAAGCCTGGATAGTCCTTACTCATCTGTGTTTCGGGCAGTACAAAATCAAAGACATATACTGGAAGAAGTCATGCCAGTTGTCTGTTATGATTCCTCCTTTGTCAACTATTTTAAGTTTCTTTTTCACATTTGTAAATGAGCGAAAGCTACTTTTCATTTGAGGAGGAACAGTTTTTATTTTTTTTGTTCATGTTTTTGCTGTATGTATATTATATATTGCAGTTCAGATTTTTTGATTGGAAATAAACAATAATAAAAACAAGAAGAAGAAGAGAGAGACGCCTCAGGACGCTTGTAACACACTTCTGTTAACCAGTCAACAAATAGATCACTACTGAAACCAGCTGTTGGAGATCTAAAATGAATGCTCTGCAGGGTTCATATGTCTAACTTTGTTTTACATGTTTGAAAATTAAAAACTACATCAACACATTGAGCTTACAGGCCCCATGTTGGCTAAAGTGACGTTTCAAAGTTGTTTTTTTACAGTAATGATAAAGCAGCTGTGTAGATGTTTGTATTGCTCCATATTTTGTGAATATGAGTGAAAGCTACTTTTCATTTGAGAAGGAACAGTTTTAATTTAATTGTGATTGTTCATGTCCAGGAAAATATATGGTGAATTCATTTGACAGCTCAACGAGACACTGATTTTATGGTATATGCATGATGGTACACATGAAAAATTGCCTGTTTAGACAAGAACATCTATGAATATCTATTTGTCTAAAGAGGGGAAAGACCAAACAATTATGAAGAGAGAGAGAGAGAGAGAGAGAGAGAGAGAGAGAGAGAGAGAGAGAGAGAGAGAGAGAGAGAGAGAGAGAGAGATCTTGGATGAATAAATATGACGACTATATGTCATCCACTAACTGCCCAAAAACTGCAAAAAAAAACTTTATTTCCAAGAGCTGCTGTCATATTTATGTGTTATTACATTACCGGCACCAGTTATTACATTTTGAAAGGTTTTTTTTTAATACCAGGCCAATAACGTAATAACCAGCCAATAATGTAATGCCTTATTATATACATTATCGGCAAAAAGTTATTATGTTATTGGCTCAAAAGTTTTATTACATTATTGGCACATTATTTCACTAGTGGCTTTATTACATTTGAAATGGCCAAAATTATTACGTTATTGGCCGTTATTACGTTTTTGGTTGTAACATACCTGTTAAAATGATTAACCACCTCATTCTTATCATTAATGACTCCATCGTTATTGGTTAAATATTGTGGATAATTAGTCTGTCTTGAACTTTTCCTAATGGCATCGTTCAATATATTCCAAATACCTTTATCGTTATTTTTAGTCCTTATTCATGAAGGAATTCATGTCCCTCTCCATGAAGGCAAGTGGTCTTGGCCCTGAAACAGCAAAGTCCTCCCTCCATTATCATGTTATTATTTTTATTATTAGGGCCCGAGCACTGACAGTGTGAAGGCCCTATTGTATGTGTAGGAATTTTTTTCCTTGTTTTTATTTGTATTTTTCTGACCAAATGAGGGCCTTTTTGCCCCCCTAAACGTGCCCCAAAAGTCACCAAATTTTGCACGCAAGCCAGGCCTGGCGAAAAATATGATATTTAATGGTTTGTATTAATGGGCGTGGCAAAATGGCTCAACAGCGCGCCCTTGAAAACTTTGTGACTCAAGCCCCACAATACGGTTTGACGTACAAAAATCGGTAAACACCTGTATCATGTCGCAACTTAAAGAAAAGTCTCTTGGCGCCATGGCCGAAACCGAACAGGAAGTCGGCCATTTTGAATTAATCGTGTCATTTTGGCGCAATTTATGCCATTTCTTCAGCCGTTTTAGAGCCCGAACGGTAATGTGCACCCAGGTGTGTTATACATCAAAATGTGCGTCTTCATCCTGCAACGAGCCACATTACTTTTCTCAGTCAAAAGCGTTACCGTGGCGACGATAGACGCCCCTTTATCTGATTGGTCCATATTTGATAGTTCCTACTTTCTGCATTAACTTTTGAATGGTTTGATATAAAGTCATGGGTGGTGTCATCGGACTCGGTTTTGAGTCCTTGACCTTTATTGGTGAAAATTGCACGCGCGAGGGCCCATTCATCGTTGCTTGCAGCCCTAATTATTATTACAATAGATTGTTCACTTTTGGGTTTATGTTGAGCTTTTATAACTCACCACCAGGGGGCACTGCTGCTCTTTCTACATATGGAGAGTGTAATATTCCAGAATTATAAACAATAAAATGATTCATCCATCTAAAATGAAAACTTAATTACATTTTTCATGATTATTTCTGACTACATATGAGTTGAGGTAAAAAGACATTTACTTCTAAACGGATGTCTGATATAAAAGGGTTAAATCCAAAGTCTGTCCTCTTCCTGGAATCTGATCCCGATGATCCTCCCTCTTCTTCCTGCTCTCCAACCTGCAGATCTGCAGCTTCAACACGGATCTCAACATCAGCTTTAGAATAAATCATGTGTCAGATGAGTTGTACATTTAGTACAACTTGGTTTTATACATGTGACTAAATAATATTGTTAATTTCATATTATTTAAATAATATGAAAAACATACACAGATATGTTGTAACTTTAGCTTATATAGTTACAATAACAGCATGGATAATTTGAATTACATTGTTTTGACTTAGTTTGTCCCATCAATTATCACGATAATCTGATGTACGTGCAGCTCAGATTATAAAATGCATAAATCCTTTTACAGTTTTCAGCGAACTATGTATAACATCACAATATATAACCTCTGAACGGAGTAGATGGAGAGAGTTTAACAACATGGAGCTGCAGATTAACTTTACAAAGAGAATGTGAGTGAAGAAGAAACAGACGGGAAAAAGGACGTGTGAGAGAGGCTTTGTAGATGAACAAAATAAACTGTCACGTTTAAAGAAACTTCAGCACACACTAACAGCTCTTTATTTTCACCGTGGAGACGACAAGTTACCAACAGCAACAAATAATACGATTTTAAGAAGGAACAGGGATTCAAACAACCTCAATGCAGAACTTTAAAAAAAAGTAAACAACCACATTGTTCCCTCTACGTCAAGTTGACGGAGAAGCATAAATCCGGGTTGAACCTGCAAACCTTGTGGGGAGGGGATTAGGCTCATCAGCCACAGGAGGTGGTGGTTGGACTTCTGCAGGTTTTTCTTCTGTGGGTCAGACAGGAGTGGAGAGCTGCCCCCGGAGGACGACAACATGAGCTTCATTTGTCACGAGTAGGGGTGTAACGATACACTAATCTCACGATACGGTACGATACACGATATTGAGGTCACGATAACGATACGATACGATATAGCAGTATTTTTTTAACAACCTTGAATGAGGTAGTCATGAGGAAATTGTCTTTTATTTGAAAGACACAAAATACAAAATAATGCTGTGCGTTTGCCCTAATGTTCCAGTTTGTAATGCTTTATAACTGTTTAAGTTTTAAAGAGAAAGCCAGGCCAACCATTTTCCACAAACTGAACTAAAAGTAAATGTCAGGTTTGCATTATGCATCTTCAGTTTCATACAAGTACAAATATTTTGCCACAAACTGAATTGTTTCTCTCATGTATGATTTGACTTTTTTCTTTTCCAGAAATTTAACAACTAAAATTAAATAAATAAATAAAAGTAAATAAATACATACAATTTTACATCATAAAAAAGATTGATTCATGCTCACCTTATAAGTGTAAGAGGAGATTTATTTTTGTTAAGAGGGTTATTTTGTTAATTCAGGGTTCATTATTTTATAAATATATTCTTTATATTCTGTAAATCAGGGACTATAATTACACTAGTCAGTTAATCTGTAGTGATTAGTAGGTTTTAGATTGGGCGGAGTGATACAGCACTAGGTGCTGTGTTGATGCTCTAAAATCCTACGCTGTTGAGCGGACATTGAAGTACACTGGAACTTAGCAGAAGTTGTCTCCGTGTTTATCCTACTCACGACCCCAAAAAGGTTTAATTTAATAAGGTAAGGCTTAACTCTACACCAGACTTACATAAGTAAAGGTTCAGACCTCAAAACGGGACTGCAAAACGGGACTAGTTTCTTCTGAGCGGAGGAAGATTTTGGTCCGCGCGGTCCGGCCGCGGTCGCGGTCGGATGCGCGTTACTAGTCAACACAATAGATTAATATTAATAACCCAATATCGCGATACACTTTGTCACCTCCACGATAGGGCTGAACTATATACCGTTATCGTATCTATATCGAGATATGAACATTCAAGACATTAATAACGGAAAAGCAACGATATAAACGATATATTTCCGCTCGCCCTGCTTGTACAGCGCGAGCAGTCTCCATAAACATTACTTTTAAGATTGCTCTTGAACGCACCACTACGGCCAGCCAACCACAAAGCTTATTTCATGCTTGCTGTTGATCGACAGCTGAAGCCAACCAATGACAAACATAGGAGGGTGGGAGGGAGGGAGACGTGACTGAGACGCACACAGCCACACACAGGAGAGCGGAGAAGAGCGGAGAAATCCAAACGGAAGAAAGGAGACATGAGTACGGAGGATAATGCGGCCAGTGGCGGTGCAGAATCTAATTTTGTGGCAAAACATAAATCATCCTCCATTATTTGGAGGTATTTTGGATTTAGAAAGGATGATGTCGACCAGAGCGAGGTGTTGTGCAAGTCGTGCTTGGTGAAAATTGCGACGTGTATTTCGCAGCCATCCGTTTTTTTTTTTTTTGAAATTACAAAATAAAAATAGAGAAATAAACCAAAATAATCCGTTCCCCATCTTTTGTTTTGATAATAAAAAATTCATTGATGTGTTTGAAAATCGAAATTGGGAATTAAAACAGCGAGTGGAAAACTCTTTTCTCTATTTCCTATTCGTTTACTGAAAACAAGGATTGGACAAATGGGGGGATTGCACATGCGCAGTAATAAATTAAGAAAGTTGTTTCTGGTTCTTTTGTTGATCAGATTGAAAGTTAACATTTTTAGATATTTAATTGTTGAAACAGAAAATAAATCAAATATGAAACCTGGGAGTGAAACATGAGTTTAATCTGTAATCTGTCTTCACTTCGTCATGAAACTGCAGTGATGTTGTGACAGTCCGTTCAGCTGCAGCGTCCAATCAATAACATGTACTGAACTCCAACTCTAACTGCATTGGTTATTTATTGTTAAAGCGGAGCTACAGTAAAATATTTTGATTATTATTTATTATTGAGTGACTTTATGTTAATGTTGATGACTGGCAGTGAGTTCTAATCAATAAAACTGCACTCTTTTGATTTCTGATGTTTTTATTTTTCTGAAAAATGCTTGGTTTTCACCGAACCAAAGTCATATCGTATCGTATCGATATCGAGATATCTGGCATAAATATCGAGATATGAAATTTTGTCCATATCGTTCAGCCCTACTCCACGACACGTATTGTGACATTTTTGTATTGCGAAATTTCGTGGCACGATATATTGTTACACCCCTAGTCACGAGTCACCAGACTTCTCCTCCGGGTGATTTTTCATGTGACTCAGCAAATGAATTCTGCGGCTAAAACCTTTGTTGCACGTCTTGCACAAATATGGCTTCTCGCCCGTGTGTGTGGTTATGTGGCGGTTAAGATGTGATGAGTCAGTAAAGGTTTTCCTGCAGGTGTTGCACACGTACGGCCTTTCGCCGGTGTGGATCCTCGAGTGAACCACCAGGTGGGAAGATAGCCTGTAACTTTTTCCACATGTTTTGCAGATGTAGGGCCTCTGGTTCGTGTGCGTGGTTATGTGGCTTTTAAGATTTGATAATCTAATAAAGCTTTTGCCGCAGGTGTTGCACAGGTACGGCTTTTCGCCGGTGTGGATCCTCAAGTGAACCACCAAGGTGGAACGTAGCCTGTAACTTTTTCCACATGTTTTGCAGATGTAGGGCTTCTCGCCCGTGTGCGTGTATATGTGGCTTTTAAGATGTGATGATCTAGTAAAGGTTTTGTTGCAGGTGTTGCACAGGTACGGCCTTTCACCAGTGTGGATCTTCATGTGATCCATTAAAATACTACTTCTACTGAACTCTTTCCTGCAAGTTCTGCAAGAAAATACCTTCTTCCCCGTGTGGGTCCTGGTCAGCTTTGATTTACAGTTGCTGTCTGACGGGACAGCAGCATCTTCGTGGTCACCGTGTCGTCTCATTGGCTCCGGATCTGCAGTTTTACTGGAGTCTGAGCGTAAACTTTCAGTCCCTTCCTCATCTTTGTTTTGAGCTTCAGGAGAAGTGTGCAACAGCAGCTGGACACAGTTTGGTCCTGGTTCCCCATTTTCAACTTTCACATCAGCGACATTGACCAATGAGACATCCACCTCTACGTCCTCGTGCTTCATCTCCTGACCGCTGGAGTCTTCCTCCAGTTCTGGAGTCTGTGGATGCCCTGGTTCCTCCTGGTCCGGGCTGCAGCTCCTCTCCAGGTTATCCAGGTGCTGGTCACTGAAAACCCCGTCCTCCTCCACCTTACAAACATTTTCTTGTGGGAGTTCTGGAATTACAAAAAGGGACAAAAAGATTGGATTTTAACAAGTCAAAAGTGCTTCCCAGTGTTGATTGTTTGGTTGTATTTGTGAGGTTTAAACTTTGTCCTGAACCTTCGGTCTTCCCCTTCATCTATGTAGTATATTTGAAAACAAGTGCATTACTCTGTGTGACCATTAGGCGGCACTGTGACTGTAATCTTGTGTTACTGCGTTGGTATCGAGACAGTTGAAGAATAAAGTTGTTGTTCTAGAAATGGCTTCTTCCGCGTCATATATAACGATCTAACTACAAGTCCTGCATATGAACTCCTACATGAACATCCTCCAACGATTGCGTTTTTTGCCAGAGTCATCTCACATCTTACACGGAGCCACTGTGATCTGTATCTTTTTTACAAAATAAACGATTAAGTCTAAAGCATGAAATTTGAACGGTAAAGTCGCATCTTAGTAACAGTTCAATGCCTCCCAGTTTATTAAAAATGATACCAAAAGCTCTTATTGTGTAGAAAAGATTTCAACCAGTTCCTTTTTTAGGTTTCCATTAATAAAATCATAATCTATAACTTGCAGGCCTCCATCTTTGAATTCTTTGGTCAGTTCAGTTTTTCTAATGTAATTATTTTTCTTTCTAGAGGTAAAATCAAAGTTAACCTGATTAATCTTTTTGATTACGTTATTGGGAATAGACAACGAGTTTGCTGGATAAATACATCTGGAGAGACTTTCCATTTTGGTTAAGAAGATACAACCTAATAAACTGATGTCTCTTAATAACCAGGAGTTGTTTGTTTTGGCATTCATTAATTACCCTCCACACATTTTTATTTTCACGTTCTGCTGAATCTTTAGAGATGGAAATGCCAAGATATTTGACAACAGATTTTATAGGGATGTTGTATGCCTCTGATAAGTGACTATGGTGAATTGGCATTAACTCACATTTGTTCAAATTTAATTTCAGCCCTGAGGCTTTGGAGAAAATATCAATATTATGCAATATTTTTGGGACTTCAGATAATTGTTTCGTGAAGATAGTAGTGTCATCTTAGTGCTGGGCGGTATACCGGTTCATACCGAATACCGGTGTTTATTTTTCTTATGATATGAATTTTTCATATACCGTAATACCGGTGAGTATGTACAGTAGTGTACACAACGTTGGGAACGCCGCGCCGCGCGGCGGAACGTAGCGCCGCTGGACACTGTTTGTGAGGGGACTGTTTAGCAGTAGTGATGCACCGATTGTTCGGTAACCGAATTTGTTCCGCCGAAAATGGCAAAAAAACACTTTGGTGTTCGGTGGAATAAGTGGGAAAAAACCGAACAATTAATAACGGCGTTGTAATATAAGGAAATAGACTGGCCGCTCCCGTAACGGTTGCGCACCACAAACATAAATCGTTGGCCAACCAAAAAGTAAGCACATAAGAATTTTACCTAACATTCACCAGGAGGTGGAACCAAAACAACATAATGCTGGGAAATTAAAAAATTCAAGTTCAGTTTTTTATGTTCAATAAATATTTTCTACCTTGTAATTTTGTAAAAGATTTTTTTCTTTGAAAAGCATGCCTAAATCAAATTTATTTGCTTTGATTTGACGGTAAAATAGGCTATTCTAAGCCAAATTACTGCAGCAATTCCTTTCCAAATCATTAGAAAATGTGGTTAACACCCAGTTGTGCATGAAAAAAAAAATACTGTGATATACCGTGAAACCGATATAATTTTGAAAAATACCGTGATATACATTTTTGGTCATACCGCCCAGCACTATGTCATCTGCTAACTGGATAATGATTACATGTATTCCAAGTACCTCTAAAGGTGCAATATTGGAATGTTTGATAAGGATAGAGAGCATTTATGTGGCTATTATGAAGAAAAATGGAGAAATAGGACAGCCTTGTTTTACTCCTCGTTTAATTGTAAATCGAGGTGATGTGTCTTCTGGTAAAGATATACAGCTATTTGAATTTTGATGAAGGGATTCAAAGATATTTAGGAATTTATCACCAAATCCAATTAATTTTAAACACTGAAAAATGAATGGGTGCTCAATCGAATCAAACGCTTTATAAAAATCAAAATAAAATCATCATCTTCTATTAAATTATTATAGTGTAGAAGATCGAGGATTAAGCGAATATTGTTGTGAATGGATCTATGTCTTTAGGTGTATATGACCTAAACCTGCTTGTACTGCTTTTATGTTTCCTACCCACCCACAACTCATAATATTTGATTTATTATGTTCCCAACAGTCCTCCAGGAAGGCTTTAGCAGGATGGGAATCACTGCTCACGTGTTCCGGCCATCTTTTATGGTGTGTCTGCTGGAGCAGCAGCATCACTGCAGCAGAGAGGAACAGACTGGACAAGGTGGTGAGGAAAGCCGGCTCTGTCCTGGGCTGCAGTCTGGACCCTGTGGAGGTGGTGGGGGAGAGGAGGATGGTGGCTAAGCTGTCCTCCATCATGGACAATGTCTCCCACCCCCTTCATGAGACTGTCAGAACCCTGGAGAGCTCCATCAGAACCCTGGAGAGCTCCATCAGAACCCTGGAGAGCTCCATCAGAACCATGGAGAGCTCCATCAGAACCATGGAGAGCTCCATCAGAACCATGGAGAGATCCATCAGAACCCTAGAGAGCTCCATCAGAACCCTGGAGAGCTCCATCAGAACCCTGGAGAGCTCCATCAGAACCATGGAGAGCTCCATCAGAACCCTGGAGAGCTCCATAAGAACCCTGGAGAGCTCCATCAGAACCCTGGAGAGCTCCATCAGAACCCTGGAGAGGCATCGCAGCTCCTTCCTCCCGCTTCCATCAGACTCCATAACCAGGACTGCTCTCAGTAGCTAACGAACAATAATAATAACATGTGCAATAACTAGATGTGCAATAATCATGTGTGCAATATCTATGCAATACCTGTCTACCTCACACTCATTCTACCTGCTTTTTTTGCACTGTTTTTCTTTCCTTTGCACTATTTTTTATGTTTTAATCTCCACCGCAACGCATATATATTGTCCATATTTTGTAATTTATACAATGGTGAATTGGCATTAACTCACATTTGTTGAAATTTCATTTCAGCCCTGTAGCACCCTATAATGTAATAATTTCCTGATAATGTAATAACGCCTGAAAATGTGAAAATTTGCACTTAACTCAGTCGAAAATGTAATAAAACCCAATAATGTAATAACTCAACCAATAATGTAATAAAATATCCTGACTGATATTGTAATAACATTTTTACCGATAATGTAATACCTTATTACATTATTGGGAATTTATTACATTTTTAGGTGGGTCTTTTTTTTTTCAAAACTAATAATGTAATACTTGACAGATAATGTAATATATATGTCTATTTTCAGTCCAGAGTTCAACATTTTGTGTTTTAAGAATCTAAGAATGTTATATACACTGGATGTGAAACACCAGATTGACTATTGGGTTAAATTGCAGACTTTGAGTTCCATACAGCCTTACCCAGATATGCAGATAAGAACATTTGCATTTACCTCAATCGAAAATGTAATAAAATCCAATAATGTAATAACTTCACCAACCACCCTAGGTTACCCCCAGAACCCCCTAAGTTACCCCATGAATCCCCTAGGTTACCCCCAGTACCCCCTAGGTTACCCCCAGTACCCCCTAAGTTACCCCCTGTATCTGCATACAGCGTATCTGCGTAAGGCTGTATGGAACTCAAAGTCTGCAATTTAACCCAATAGTCAATCTGGTGTTTCACATCCAGTGTATATAACATTCTAAGATTCTTAAAACACAAAATGTTGAACTCTGGACTGAAAATAAACATATATATTACATTATCTGTCAAGTATTACATTATCAGTTTTGAAAAAAAAAGACCCATCTTATCGGTAAAAATGTTATAACAATATCAGTCAGGGTATTTTATTACATTATTGGTTAAGTTATTACATTATTGGGTTTTATTACATTTTCGATTGAGTTAAGTGCAAATTTTATTACATTTTCAGGCGTTATTACATTATCAGGAAATTATTACATTATAGGGTGCTACACTCCCTGAGGCTTTGGAGAAAATATCAATATTATGCAATATTTTTGGGACTTCAGATAATTGTTTCGTGAAGATAGTAGTGTCATCTGCTAACTGGCTAATGATTACATGTATTCCAAGTACCTCTAAAGGTGCAATATTGGAATTTTTGATAAGGATAGAGAGCATTTCTGTAGCTATTATGAAGAAAAATGGAGAAATAGGACAGCCTTGTTTTACTCCTCGTTTAATTGTAAATCGAGGTGATGTGTCTTCTGCTAAAGATATACAGCTATTTGAACTTTGATGAAGGAATTCAAAGATATTTAGGAATTTATCACCAAATCCAATTAATTTTGAACACTGAAAAATGAATGGGTGCTCAATCGAATCAAACGCTTTATAAAAGTCAAGAAACAAAATAAAATCATCATCTTCTATTAAATTATTATAGTGTAGAAGATCGAGGATTAAGCAAATATTGTTGTGAATGGATCTACCCCTCATAAAGCCAGATTGGGAGTCACTTGTGATTTTGTGCAAGTGCTTTTTTAATCTGTTATCATAAATGAGGGTTACAATTTTGTAATCATTGTTCAATAAGGTGATCGGTCTAAGATTTTCTAACACTTTTGGGTTTTGACCCGGTTTTGGAATCACAGTTATTATTCCTTGTTTCGTACTAGAGGGAAATGTGATATTGTTAGTTGCTTCTTTGAACATAAGAGAGAATGGTTCCTTTAATAAATCACAGAAATGTTTATAAAAAGTTGCAGTAAGACCATCACTCCCTGGGGATTTGTCCAAAGACAAACTGTTAACTGGTCAAGTTCAACAGAAGAAATATCAGCATCACATAAATCTGCAAACTCTTTTTCTATAGTTGGAATAAGATCTTTGATATAGTTAAAAAAGTTGTCAGAATCATCTCTAGAGAAAGATGAGGAATATAACTTACTGTAGAAGGAAACTATTTCTCTGGCAATCACAGCCGGATCTGTGACAGTTTGATCTTTAATCACCAGTGATTTGATTTTCTTTCCCGTCTTCTTTTTTCTAATCAACAAAAGTATAATGTGCTTTTTTCTCCTTCCTCTATCCATTTTGCTCTTGATCTTATATAAGCACCTTCGGCTCTCCTGAGATAGATTTCATCAAGCTTAATTTGCTAAATTTGTCATTTTTGTTTATCCTCATCAGTCTGTGAAGTTTTATTGCAATAGTAGTTTACTTCTTTAATAATTTCTGATAATTTGTTACTTCTGTTACGTGATTTTCCAAAACTAATAGCAAATTCTCGAATTTTAAATTTTAAGAATTCCCATTTAGCAACATAAGATATTATTGATTCATCACACTTTACATCTGAGATTAAGATTTAGATTCCATCATGAAAGGCCTGGCATTTCAATAAACTTGCGTTACATTTCCGGTACCCTTTGTTCCTACGATGGATTAAATACATATCAAACCTGCTATTCTATTTTCAAAGTATTGTTCCTTCCAGTTTCATTTTCTTTGCCATGTAAAGATTTTTTCAGTTCAACAGTGATATGCACCATTTTAATACAAGACAGGCTAATCATTTAAATCTCCAGAAGTTCCGTACTGGTTTGTGTCAGTTCTCCATCAGATACAGTTATGGAACACCTACAGCAATCTCGTCTACCTCTACTTCATTCAATCATTTTAAACATAAACTCAGGACACATTTAATTGATTAGATTACCTAATGATATTTCTAGATTTGTTATTTTTTTTCTTTAGTCATGTAGATACCATGTATTCTATTCATGCTGCTGTTTATTTGCTTTGTCTTTGTTTTTAGACTGCAATCATGTATTCTGCATATTTTAAATCTTTGTACAATATTTTGCTGTATTTTACAGGTAGAGGCCTCGTATAAGCCCCTTGGGCTTTTTGCCTCAGCCTAGCACATTACCAATCTCTCTTTTACATTTGTATGTTACTTGTTCTGTTTTTTATACTGTGCTGAATTAATGAAAAAAAAAAATCTACACGGAGCCACTGTGATCTGCATCTTTTCTACTAAATAAAGGATTAAGTGTAAAGTATGAAATACCAGTCTGGTCCAGAGTCTGAATGGACCATGAAAGGCAGCACCACTCTTATCCCCCCTGGCATGAAATTTGATTTCTATGTTCTGTTTCAGATATATAATTTGTAAACTTCATGTTTTTGTGAAATAAAGTAAACATAAAGAAAACATAAAGTAGGAACAACAATGTGCAGCATGTGCATATGGAACTGTGGAGACTCTGTGGAACAGTTTGGAGCTGGAAATGAAAAAGTACTAACATAAATCTGTTTAAAAAGAGATACAAAAAATATTTATAAACAGGTATATGGAAGAGGAAATAGGGTAACGAGTGTGAGAAACAAATAAAATAGGGAAAAATTGTATATTATACTTGCTTAAGATATGTTTAGATATTTATGTGGATATTTATGTAGTATATATTATATGTTGAGAGGGATAGTTATTATTATGTAATATATGTTATATATTTATTAGGTATGTAGCATATATATTTATAGGGATATTTATGTAGTTATATAGTGTATATTTATATAGATTTATAAAATATTTCTATTTTCTATATATTGATATAATATTCATATAATATTAATTTTTAGCTATATACTTATATGGATAATTATGTGGTAATAGGCATGTTTTACATGGTATTTATATAGACTATATTTATATGGATATTGTGTAGATATAATAATAGCAATAATGTAAATTCATAGAGTTATAAAGGGGTAGGAACTAGGAAAAAGTGTAGACTTCTTCCTACTCCTTTTTTCCAACATATGTGAATATGAAGATGTTACTGTTTATTTTTTATATACATGTTCGAAATAAAAATTCATTCATTGATAAAGTGTGAAATCTCAGTCTGGTCCAGAGTGTGAATGGAGCATGAAAGGCAGCACCAAGTAAACAGAACAACAAGTTAGTTCGGGATGTTTCCGAATCCCACATCAGCAGCTGCTTGAGCTGGGGAGTTTCCCATTTAGTTGGTTTGCTTCATCACCACGGCTTTTAACTGGAAACAAAGGGATCTTGTAGGAGTCATACTCATGTGTTCATTCATTCAACTTTCCAGGGTTACGTACCGACT
This sequence comes from Cololabis saira, assembly GCF_033807715.1. Lineage (NCBI taxonomy): Eukaryota > Metazoa > Chordata > Actinopteri > Beloniformes > Belonidae > Cololabis > Cololabis saira. The sequence continues at coordinate 50,216,708 of NC_084589.1, forward strand.
CTGTGGAGTCTGATTTCAGGTTTCCAGGCGAGGTCCAACAGTCTGCGCTGACGGTCGAGCTCTTCTTCATACTCCAAGATGCTTTTTTCAAACACTGACAATATTTCTACAGCAGCTGCTGTTAGTCGCTGACCGATAAACTCTCTCAGATGATTCACCTTAGACATTGTTGAAGAGGAAAAAGAAAGGAAACAACAGAACCGTCCTCTCCTTCTTCTTCTCTAGGTTTAATGGCGGATCACAACCAACGTTATTAGGTTCTACCGCCACCTGCTGTACCGGAGTGTGTAACATCAGGATCATTATTACACCAGGTTACAGTCTAACTTAAAGGGGGGAAAAAAGGAAATACCTAAATAAAATAAGATAACCACATTTAAATCTTATTATCTATCCCTGCATCTTTAAGAAAGACAAGGATTTCCTTATAACAATCCCTCATCACCTCACTCCTCCCTAATAACCTACTAAACTCCATTCCCGTCCCAGCTCGTACATCCTGTCTCTTAAAGCGTTCCTTTCTACCTCATACTTGCCACATTTAAGAATCACATGCTCTACATTCTCTGTGACATCACACTCATCACATTTATCAGACACGGACTTTGACATTAAATACAGAGTTGATTTTAAACTAGTATGACCTAATCTTAATCTAGAAATGATGACTTCCTCTCTCCTACACTTTCCTTTGAAAACCTTCACGTTAATCAGAGGTGTCAAGTAACAAAGTACAAATACTTTGTTACCTTACTTAAGTAGAAATTTTGGTTATCTATACTTCACTGGAGTATTTATTTTTCAGACGACTTTTTACTTTTACTCCTTACATTTTCACGCAATTTTCTGTACTTTTTACTCCTTACATTTTAAAAACAGCCTCGTTACTCTATTTCATTTCGGCCTTTAAATAAAAACTATCCAGTTAAATTGCTCCTTCCGGATAGAGTGAATTTGGTTGTGGTTGTTTCAGATGTTCTTGTCCAGTTTTGTTCTTACATCCGTTCCCTCAGATTCCTGCAACTAAACTTGGATGTACATTCCAATAAAGGTTAGGATAAATGACAACATGCCTCTGAAGTTTGACTTTTTGCACCATTACAATACTTATAGGCAACTAGTCATCATATCTACTGCTCTCTGAAACACATGTTAATGCTCAATAGTACACATATATGGTTCTTTAATATATTTGCATTATACTAAGATGCATTCATTTTCAATGGCTTTTGTCCTTAATGGCTTTTTCCCCCCATTACATTACTTTTACTTTTATACTTTAAGTAGTTTTGAAACCGGTACTTTTATACTTTTACTTGAGTAAAAAACTTGAGTCGATACTTCAACTTCTACAGGAGTATTTTTAAACTCTAGTATCTATACTTCTACCTGAATGTGAATACTTTTGACACCTCTGGCATTAATTGACTTGTGTATGTTATAAAAATGTCTCCCTTTTACACCGTTGTCCCACACCTTCTGCCATGAATCCCTCACTGCCTTTCTAATTCATGATTTTGCTTCACCTTTACCAAAAGCAATTTCCATAATTACCTCACTACTCAATTTCAATGCTCTTTTAGCAATATTGTCTGCTTTCTCATTGCCATCAACACCCATGTGGGCAGGAACCCAACAAAACTGCACAGTAATTCCAGTTCTGCATAACCTCCACAACACCATTAATATTTCCAACACTAGATCTTCTCTTATTGTTTTATTTGAAGTCAAACTCTGAAGGGCTGCAGTGGAGTCTGAACAAATGACATAGTTCCTTCTCGCAGTTACAGTAAGTATTTCATTTACCAACGAAAGTAATTAGAACAAAATGCATACAACATTCTTTTCATCACTGGTTTACTACGACTTCTGTCATTTAGCAGACGCTTTTATCCAAAGTGATTTACATCTGAGAAAACAACACAAGCAAGAAGGTTTAGAAGGAGTTTTATTTTTTCCGACACAATGAGAGCTGACACAATTTATATGATTCTGATTGTTAATATTAATATTTAAAATAAAAATGTTTTTTAATTCATGTGTTCTTTATTATTTGTTATAAAACATTTATGTTGTTAAGAAACTTTTATTGCAATGGGCTTCAAAATAATACACATGGTAAGTCTTTGAGACATTAAAACATTTAAATATCAAACTGATCAAACTATCAAACTGATTTTGGTGTGAAATATATAGATATACAAGACTCATTTAAAGCTGCAGTTTCCAACATTTAACCACTAGAGGGAATAAAGATCCCAAACTAACCCCCAAACTCAGAATGACGGTTCATTCCTGCATGAATCACCCACAGGTTTTCTGCAGGGGTTTGAAGCCTCTTTTTCCTCGTATTGTGGCAGGTTGGAATTATATAAAGCAAGAAGTTTAATCTGTAATTAGTGGCGTGGCCTTTTGATTGGCATTAATTTGTCCAACCTGTAAATAAATACTTTTTCTAAGATCTTAGAAAATGTTGGGAGTAAAGAATCAGGCCTGTAATTAGTGAATTGGTGTCTGTCTCCAGTTCTGTACAGTAGGATGACTTTTGCAGTTTTCATTTGTTTTTGTAAATGTCCCAGTTCTGAGCGACTGATTACAGCTGTATGTCAGTTAACAATCCATCAATAACCTTTTTGACTATTGTCATATCACCACAGTCAGTTGACACCTTGTTTTTACATTTACTTACAATATCTATGATTTCTCTCTCCTCCACAGCTGTGAGAAACATTGAATCTGGATTTCTACTTATTAATGTTTCCTTCCATCCATCAGCTGATCCAGGATCACACATTTTTCTGCCAGCTTTGGTCCGACACTCACAAAATACCTGTTAAAATTATTAACCACCTCATTCATATCATTAATGACTTCATCGTTATTGGTTAAATATTGTGGATAATTAGTCTGTCTTGAACTTTTCCTAATGGCATCATTCAATATATTCTAAATACCTTTAACGTTATTTTTAGTCCTTATTCATGAAATAATTCATGTCCCTCCCCCATTCTTTATTGCAACTGTGTGGTTAAAAAAAATAAAATAATCCAGTATATGTTTAAAGTAGATACTGGTCTATTTTTTTTATTTAGCATTACGGTAAAAATGTGTAGAATCATAAAAGGATTAAGGAAAATAAAAACTGAGGTCATGATTTTTTATTGTCTTTTATTGAAATCTAATTTTAGATCTTAAAGATTTTGACATTGCATTTATTCAAATTCTTATACTTTTATCTTACATTCTACTTAGGTTTTAGGCATTCAGTAAAATGTATTCATATCATTAATCTCCACAACTCAGAATACTAATTAGTTCACTAAACTTTTTTTCAGTTCAATTTAAGTAACAGTTTTTAAGGTGAAGTGTGAAATGTTCAAAATAAAATAAATTAACATCTCAACTGTTTTATGGCGTTTGAGGTCTCGCTGCCCGCTCTGGAAAATGCAGCAACAGAGAGACGGATGATGTAAACACGAATATAAAGACATTCAGAAACACAGCAGACTGTGGTTCACAGACAGCTAAAGTATTGGGACGTGCCAGCAAAGCTGCAGGAAAATATAAGAACTGGTGTAACGTGGAGCTGCTGGAGCAGCTGAGGTGCCGGTAACAGCAGCAGTTGAAGATCTTGGAGTCCAGGCTCAGGCCTCCAGCCCTGACATGTGTGACGATGCTTTTGGGACTAAGGATGTGTCATTTGATGAAGCCAAGACCAGTGAAATAACAAACTGGATCAAAATGACGTGATTGAGGAAGTTGAGGATAAAGGACAAAAGTGCATCTCCACTTTTCAACTTCATTTGATGACATTTCTCTTTCCACACTTTCTGAGCTAAAGGCTAGTTGTACTGATCACGCTGTACCAATAATCTGCATCACTGACAACTTTCCTCTTGTTGATGCACTAAAGTATTTTTTTATTAGTGTTTTTATTATTATTACGATAGATTGTTCACTCTTCGGTTTATGTTGAACTTTTATAACTCACCACCAGGGGGCACTGCTGCTCTTTCTACATATGGAGAGTGTAATATTCCAGAATTATAAACAATAAAATGATTCATTCATCTAAAATGAAAACGTAATTAAATTTTTCATGATTATTTCTGACTAGATATGAGTTGAGGTAAAAAAGACATTTACTCCTAAACGGATGTCTGATATAAAAAGGTTAAATCCAAAGTCTGTCCTCTTCCTGGAATCTGATCCCGATGATCCTCCCTCTTCTTCCTGCTCTCCAACCTGCAGATCTGCAGCTTCAACACGGATCTCAACATCAGCTTTAGAAGAAATCATGTGTCAGACGAGTTGTAAATCTAGTACAACTTGATTTTATACATGTGATTCAATAATATTGTTAATTTTATATTATTTAAATAATATGAAAAACGTACACAAATATGTTGTAACTTATAGTTACAATAACACAGCATGGATCATTTGAATTACACTGTTTTGACTTAGTTTGTCCCATGAATTATCACGATAATCTGATGTACGTGCAGCTCAGATTTAAAATGCTTAAAGCCTTTTACAGTTTTCAGCAAACTATGTATAACATCACAATATATCGCAAAATTTGAATACTGCAATATCGTATTGTATCGTGACTCAAGTATCGCGATGTGTATCCCACATCACACTCATTTCCTCATTCATCTTTAAACCAAATGTTCTTGTTTTCTAAATCAATAAAAACTAGGGCTGTCCAACTTAATGCATTAACGACGCGTTAACTTCACGTCCTCTTAACGCTGACAATTTTTTTAAACGCACGATTAAAAAAAAAAAAAAAAAGGCATGATATCATTTCTGCCGGTCGACGGCACCTGTAGCTGGAGGAAAAGTATGGTGGATTGAAAGATGGAGAATTAAGACTTTTGAACGGTTGGTTCACTTTCAAAAAGATGCCAGATGGTTCGCTGGACAAGACTGAAGTTATCTGCATGTACTGTCGATTTGAAATGAATTACCATCGAAGTACGTCGAGTCTCAAATACCATTTGCAGCCAGCCCCTCCCCCCCTCCCCTCTCGTCAAAAGCAGACAACGCTGTAGCAGCTTGCAAAAAAGGACCAGTCAAATCAAACTTTATTTGTAAAGCGCTTTTCTTACAAAATAAAAAATGCAACGCAAAGCGCTTTACATAAAACTCAATAATGCCCCCCGCACACACGCGCACAGACGGGCGCACGCACGCTGCGATTCGCACAAGTTTATGGCTGAGCTCTGAGGATCAGGTGAGGAAACGGCTGCACTTTATAGGTTGGGTTACTCCCTGCTGTTACATGTGCACTTTATTTGTTTGTAATTTAGTTTTTGTATCCCCCTGTTTTGATCCCGCTTAGGAGAAGGGGATATTTTTGGAGCCTTTTATTTTCCTCCATATGTTTATGATGCATAGCCTATGGTTCAGCTGCTTAAAAAAAACAAGGAATCTTAAGTTAGTCTTTACAAGTGTAAAGTTGGGGACTACATTGTGTTTGTATTTATGAAGGAATGTTAATTTCAGGTCAAAAGCTTTTTTTGTGGAAAGTTGAATAAACATTGACATAAAGCAGCATAGTTGCCCTTTCTCATGTTGTTAACAGTATTAAAAACATAAAAAAATACCTTGAGGTAATTTAGAACAGCACAAAATGTGTGAATACATTTGCAATTATTATGTAATTAATCACGATTAATCGTATAGTTAATTACAGAAATCATGGATTAATTAAGATTAAAAATTTTAATCGTTGGGCAGCACTAATAAAAACGTTTTAAAAAGGGAAATAAAGGCAAACCGTATCTGACTGCACTGACTTCTGAAATCTTCAAGTTTTTTTGTTTAATGCTGCAGATATTAAAGTTTATAAAATGGTGACAGATGGTTGGCTGTTCTGTTTCTGACGTGTTGATTGTTGCGTTTCTTCTTTTGTCCTTGTTTCTCTGAAGTTTCTTCATGTTTTTCATAGGAAGATTGTAAAAACTGAACACGTAAATATAATACGTGAACTAAACGTACTTGAACTAAACTCTGAACGGAGTAGATGGAGAGAGTTTAACAACATGGAGCTGCAGATTAACTTTACAAAGAGAATGTGAGTGAAGAAGAAAACAGATGGGAAAAAGGACATGTGAGAGAGGCTTTGTAGATGAACGAAATAAACGTTTAAAGAAACTTCAGCACATACTAACAGCTCTTTATTTGCACCCTGGAGACAGCAAGTCACCAACAGCAACAAATAACGATTTTAAGAAGGAACAGTGATTCAAACAAACTCAATGAAGAACTTTAAAAAAAAAAGTACACAACCACATCGTTCCCTCTGCGTCGGTTGACCAAGTTGACGGAGAAGCATAAATCCGGGTTAAACCTGCAACCCTTGTGGGGAGGGGATTAGGCTCATCAGCAACAGGAGGTGGTGGTTGGACTTCTGCGGGTTTTTCTTCTGTGGGTCAGACAGGAGTGGACAGCTGCCCCCGGAGGACGACAACATGAGCTTCATTTGTCACGAGTCACCAGACTTCTCCTCCGGGTGATTTTTCATGTGACTCAGCAAATCAATTCTGCGGTTAAAACCTTTGTTGCACGTCTTGCACAAATATCGCTTCTCGCCCGTGTGTGTGGTTATGTGGCTTTTAAGATATGATGATCTAGTAAAGGTTTTGCTGCAGGTGTTGCACAGGTACGGCTTTTCACCGGTGTGGATCCTCGAGTGAATCACTAGCTGGGAACGTAGCCTGTAACTTTTTCCACATGTTTTGCAGATGTAGGGCTTCTCGCCCGTGTGCATGGTTATGTGGCTTTTAAGATTTGATGATTGAGTAAAGGTTTTTCCACAGGTGTTGCACAGGTACGGCTTTTCACCGGTGTGGGTCCTCGAGTGATTCACCAGGTGGGAACGTAGCCTGTAACTTTTTCCACATGTTTTGCAGATGTAGGGCTTCTCGCCCGTGTGGATCCTCGAGTGATCCACCAGGTGGGAACGTAGCCTGTAACTTTTTCCACATGTTTTGCAGATGTAGGGCTTCTCGCCCGTGTGCATGGTTATGTGGCGTTTAAGAGATGATGATCTAGTAAAGGTTTTGTTGCAGGTGTTGCACAGGTATGGCCTTTCGCCAGTGTGGATCTTCATGTGATCCATTAAAATACGACTTTTACTGAACTCTTTTCTGCAAGTGCTGAAAGAAAATACCTTCTTCCCCGTGTGGGTCCTGGTCAGCTTTGATTTACAGTTGCTGTCTGACGGGACAGCAGCATCTTCGTGGTCACCGTGTCGTCTCATTGGCTCCGGATCTGCAGTTTTACTGGAGTCTGAGCGTAAACTTTCAGTCCCTTCCTCATCTTTGTTTTGAGCTTCAGGAGAAGTGTGCAACAGCAGCTGGCCACAGTTTGGTCCTGGTTCACCATTTTCAACTTTCACATCTGCGACATTGACCAATGAGACATCCACCTCTACGTCCTCGTGCTTCATCTCCTGACCGCTGGAGTCTTCCTCCAGTTCTGTAGTCTGTGGATGCCCTGGTTCCTCCTGGTCCGGGCAGCTCCTCTCCAGGTTATCCAGGTGCTGGACACTGGAAACCCCGTCTTCCTCCACCTTACAAACATTTTCTTGTGGGAGTTCTGGAATTTCAAAAAGGGACAAAAAGATAGGATTTTAACAAGTCAAAATTGCTTCCCAGTGTTGATTGTTTGGTTGTATTTGTGAGGTTTAAAGTTTGTCCTGAACCTTCGGTCTTCCCCTTCATCTATGTAGTATATTTGAAAACAAGTGCATTACTCTGTGTGACCATTAGGCGGCACTGTGACTGTACTCTTGTGTTACTGCGTTGGTATCGAGACAGTTGAAGAATAAAGTTGTTGTTCTAGAAATAGCTTCTTCCGCGTCATATATAACGATCCAACTACAAGTCCTGCATATGAACACCTCTATGAGCAGAGAGAGTTGAAGAATAAAGTTGTTGCATTTCAGGTTGACCATTTCTGAATTCTTGTGAATTTTTGTATTGTCAGCATCTCGTTTGTCCAGTCTTTGTCCAGAAGGTATAGGTTGCCAAGCTGTAAGCTCAATAGATATAAATTCTCATTTATTCCATTATCAATTAAGTTACTCAATAACAGGAAATGAGCTGTGTGTGTGTGTGTGTGTGTGTGTGTGTGTGTGTGTGTGTGTGTGTGTGTGTGTGTGTGTGTGTGTGTGTGTGTGTGTGTGTGAAGGGTGGAATGTGCAATAACGAGTGTGCTGCTGTATGAATAGAGGGATGTGCAATAATGTTGCTGTAGCAAGGGTTTTTTTTGTGTAGAGGTGTTTTCAGGACATTGCGGGAGGGCATGCAAAGAGCGGGGGGATATGACAATGTGTTATTTGTTTATTGTGATTTTATATGTTTTGTTATATATGTGGCGCCTGGAGTCTCTAGTTTTGTCCAAGACAAATTTCTCTCAAGGGAGACAATAAAGATTATCTCATCTTATCTTTACACACTACCCAAAGTGCACAAAAGCCTGTCAAATCCTCTGGGTCACCCTATTGTGGCCCAGATGAAAGCTTTACTATCACCTTTGTCAGAGTTTGTGGATCACTATATCAAACCTTATGTCCAAACACTACCAGCGTACAGTGCCTTGCGAAAGTATTTGGCCCCCTTGAACTTGGTGACTTTTTGCCACATTTTAGGCTTCAAACATAAAGATATAAAACTGCAATTTGTTGTGAAGAATCAACAACAAGTGGGATACAATCCTGAAGTGGAGTGAAATGTATTGGATATTTCAAACTTTTTTAACAAATAAAAAACTGAAAAAGTGGCCGTGCAAAATTATTCACCCCCTTTATTTTCAGTGCAGCAAACTCTGTCCAGAAGTTCAGTGAGGATCTCTGAATGATCCAGTGTTGACCTAAATGAGTAATGATGATAAATGGAATCCACCAGTGTGTAATCACGTCTCCGTCTAAATGCACCTGCACCGTGATCGTCTCAGAGGTCCGTTTAAAGCGCAGAGAGCATCATGAAGAACAAGGGACACACCAGGCAGGTCCGAAATACTGTTATGGAGAAGTTTAAAGCTGGATTTGGATACAAAATATTTCCCAAGCTTTTAAACATCCCAAGGAGCACTGTGCAAGCGATAATATTGAAATGGAAGGAGTATCAGACCACTGCAAATCTACCAAGACCTGGCCGTCCCTCTACACTTTCAGCTCATACAAGGAGAAGACTGATCAGAGATGCAGCCAAGAGGCCCATGATCACTCTGGATGAACCGCAGAGCTCTACAGCTGAGGTGGGAGACTCTGTCCATACGACAACAATCAGTCGTATACTGCACAATTCTGGCCTTTATAGAGTGGCAAGAAGACAGCCATTTCTTAAAGATATCCATACAAAGTGTCGTTTAAAGTTTGCCACAAGCCACCTGGGAGACACACCAAACATGTGGAAGAAGGTGCTCTGGTCAGATGAGACCAAAATCAAACTTTTTGGCAACAATGCAAGACGTTATGTTTGGCGTAAAAGCAACACAGCTCATCACCCTCAACACACCATCCCCACTGTCAAACATGGTGGTGGCAGCATCATGGTTTGGGCCTGCTTTTCTTCAGCAGGGACAGGGAAGATGGTTAAAATTGATGGGAAGATGGATGGAGCCAAATACAGGACCATTCTGGAAGAAAACCTGATGGAGTCTGCAAAAGACCTGAGACTGGGACGGAGATTTGTCTTCCAACAAGACAATGATCCAAAACATAAAGCAAAATCTACAATGGAATGGTTCACAAAAAACATATCCAGGTGTTAGAATGGCCAAGTCAAAGTCCAGACCTGAATCCAATCGAGAATTTGTGGAAAGAACTGAAAACTGCTGTTCACAAAAGCTCTCCATCCAACCTCACTGAGCTTTGCAAGGAGGAATGGGCAAAAAGTTCAGTCTCTCAATGTGCAAAACTGATAGAGACAAACCCCAAGCGACTTACAGCTGTAATCGCAGCAAAAGGTGGCGCTACAAAGTATTAACTTAAGGGGGGTTAATAATTTTGCAAACCCAATTTTTCAGTTTTTTATTTGTTAAAAAAAGTTTGAAATATCCAATAAATTTCGTTCCACTTCATGATTGTGTCCCAATTGTTGATTCTTCACAAAAAATTACAGTTTTATATCTTTATGTTTGAAGCCTGAAATGTAGCAAAAGGTCACAAAGTTCAAGGGGGGCAAGGCACTGTATATTAGAGACTCCACGGATTTCATTTATAAGATCTTTAACCTCACTAACCTTCCTGATGATCTTCTGTTGGTCACCTTTGTCATCCCCAGTCTCTACACTAATATTCCCCATGATGGAGGTAGAGAAGTCTAAAAGTTGTATTTGCAGGACTTACTCATGCCCCCGGGTAAGTTTATTGTTGACTTAGCTACTTTCATCATGAAGAAAAACTACTTTAACTTTAATGGTGATGAATATTATTTACAAGGATCTGGTACAAGCTCTATTTGTGCTCCGAATTACACAAATCTATACGTGAGTCACTTTGAAAAAAACTTTGTGTGAAATCCTGAGCACAATATTTTTTTGCCAAAAATCTTAAAATGGTACAGATTCATTGATGACATCTTCTGTCTAATTAAAGCTGATGCTAATGAACTGGAATACTTTTTTACCTTACTGAATAGCTTCGACAGCAACCTCCAATTTACAATGGAGTATAGTAATGAAAAAGTTCATTTTCTAGATATGTGGGTTGAAAAAAAGAATGGCTCCTTATCCACTTCACTCTACCGCAAAGAAACCAAAGGAAATACGTTCTTATTGGCTAGTAGTTTTCATCCTCCTCCCCTCAAAAGAGGCCTACCCTTTTTTAGACTCCTGAGAATTTGCAGCAGTACAGAGGATTTTTTTTTTTCTCCCTTGTCTGCACACATATTAATGATTGATACCATGACGGTAGAAACCAAAAGTATATATATGTGCATTATTACTATATTTAATATATATACATATATATACGCATACATATGCGTACACATACATAAATATACACATACAAACCCAGTGATTTTATTTTTTTTTTTTTTGGGGGGGGGGGGGGGGGGGGGTGACGACATCCACTGCCAATCCAGGAAGCAGTAACACACGGAAACACACGTCAAGCACTGGAAATCTGCAACAAAAAACCACAAACAAAGCACGAAACCGGCACGGAGCCAACCAAAACAATACCAGCAATCGACCTAAAGATCTGATCGCAGTCTGAGCTAAGCTATCGCTACCTAAACCCAAAAACTAGAGAGCCAGCATGCAGGTGAACAAGCCAGTGTGTATGTCTATGTGTGTGTGTGTGTATGTATATGATCATGTGTGTGACTAAGTGACTATGTGTGTGTGTGTGTGTGTGTGTGTGTGTGTGTGTGTGTGTGTGTGTGTGTGTGTGTGTGTGTGTGTGTGTGTGTGTGTGTGTGTGTGTGTGTAATAAACCAGGGGTTCTTAACCTTTCTGACCTTGGGGCCCAATTTTTTCAGTACAGAGTGGCCCGGGGCCCATTAAATAATATAATATATATATATATATATATATATATATATATATATATATATATATATATATTCAAGTAGCCTCATAGTTGTATCAACATCTGTATCTGACTGTTATATTAAAAAGAGTACATATTTGCCACTTAACATGTGTAACTTGAATTAAACATATTTTTTTCTCTTAAAAATAAAATAACATTTGAAAAATAAAATAAAATCTATCTTATTTTATTTCTCTACCAGCAGTTTGAATTTCCCCTTTTCTTTGTTAATTGTCTCAACACATTTTTATATATATACATTTTATATATATATATATATATATATATATAGTCAATCTAATTACCCACACGGAGCGCCGCCTTACAACACACACACACACACACACACACACACACACACACACACACACACACACACACACACACACACACACACACACACACACACACACACACACACACACACACACACACACACACACACACACACACACACACACACACACACACACACACACACACACACACACACACACACTCCGATGCTTTTTCGAAAGCCCGAACAGTCCAGTCCAGCAGACACGACAGCCCACGCATCTAAATCTACCATATTTCACCACTAACGACGGAGCCGCCGCCCGAGCGGCAGCCTCAGCCGACCTCCCGGCCGCGGGGACGCGCCGGGATAAATGATCACGCCGCGCTCGCTCGCTCTGGGCGCAGACCCAAGTAATCGATCCCTGATCCTGGCGGATCTAAACGTACTCTGTGCAAAATTAAGGATTTACTCTGTAAATACACACCATTTATCTTACTATTACACGTACAGCTAGCTCAGTGTCTTCTTCTCATCATTTTGTTGGGAGTTGCTATGCAGTCCTGCGGCCCTCGCGGCCCACACGTACAAAACTGAATTCTTTTTGCCGCCCACTAGATGGCGCTCGCGGCCCAAGTGTGGGCCGCGGCCCTATGGTTAAGAATCACTGTAATAAACCAAACAAAGTTCCACCTGAAGTGTAGCTATAGTGGGGGAGGGGGGGGAGCAACCCCGCCACCCGCGAGACCAGAATCAGAATCAGAATCAGAAAGGGGTTTATTGCCAAGTTTTCACATGAGGAATTTGTTATGGGGATTGGTGCAACACAATACAAATATAAAAACAAATATATAAGAGATAAAATAAAATAGAATGAAATGTATAAACAATAAAAAGTATAGACAGTAAAATAAAATGTAGACCGGAAATGTACAAAATGAGGTTTTAAAGTGCCGGGTGAGTCTGTACAAAAGTGACTTAGAAACTTAGGATAGGTAAAAAGTAGACAGAAATGTACAATGAGGTACAATGAGGTTTGTAAAGTGCCGGATATGAGTCTGTGCAAAAGTTACAGGATTGGAGTTTTTACGTTAATGTAACGTAGAGGGGGATGGGGGGGCAGTCCTTGGTAGTCGGGGGGGGGGGGGGGGGGGACCGGGGCCTTGTTGACCAGAGGCCGACACGGAAAGAGCCCGGAACCCAGGCCCCCGGCAACCCCACAGAGGGGATAAGTAGGAGGGAGGCAACCCACCGCCTGCGAGGCCCCCCCCCCCCCCGGCGGCGGCCGAGGGGGCCCGCGGGCGGGGCCCCCACGGCGCGGGAAGAAGCAGCCAGGGATCCCGCGGCGGCGGACCGCGACCCAGGCAATCCCCGGCCACCCGGTCCGGGCCGGACACGCGGCCAGGAGGCCCTCACCCTTCAGGCCAACGACCCCCACCCGGCAGGGGGCCAGCCTGCCCGGAGAGACAGAGCCGCCCCGGCCGCCGACGCGGGCAGGCGCACCCGCCCCCCACGAAAGTGGCCCTCCAAGACCAGAGGGGCGCCCCGCCGCAGAGGCAGCGGGGGGGACCAGAGACGGGCCCGGAGAGAGGGAACCCCCCAACAAGGCGACACCCGTGCAGGCCCGACAATGGAGGGCCCCAGACCTAGGCATCCCATTCAATCATCCATTCAACTATCCGATATCTATACTAATAATAATAATAATATGATATACTATACATAATAATAATACTAATAATACTACTACTACTACTACTACTACTAATAATAATAATAATAATAATAATAATAATAATAATAATAATAATAATAACCATCTTTGTATAATATAATATTGATAAATTATTAAGTTTTGATGTCCTGCCAATGGAGGCCCAAATCCTCCATGGCAGGACCCTTCCATACCGCATTCTCACCGACACAGACACACAATCACGCACCGTTTCCCCCTCCCCGGGGGGGTCCAGCTCCGCCAGAAGGCACCCCAGGCTGCACGGCGAGCCCCGCCAGGCCCGGGTATCCCGACCCACCTATCCGAGGCCGGTGAGGGAACGCGGGTGATGTGGGACCCCCTCCCGCCCCTGGTGTTGAGTGCATGTGATTAATGCCATGAAAACAGGGAGGGGGGAGGGCCAAGTATCGATTTGACACCGACCCCCCCCCCTCCCGAACTACGTGTCCTTGTCAAATGTATTTATTAAGTGTTGAATGTGCAGTGTCTATTTTGCTGTTAAAACCGTGAGGCGGGGAGTGCCGGGCCACGCGGGACAGTGCCCCCCACGACCCGGACCCCCCGCCCTTCGCCTATGTGCGTATGAATCGTGTAGGGGGGGAAGGAGGGGGAGCGGAGGCCGAAGCCAGGAAGCAGGACCAGCAAAGCCGGCCCTGATAAGACACCCGCGTCCCCCTACCGGCCATTCAGTAGACGGGGGCCGGCCCTCCGAGCCGGGCCAGGGCCCCACCGTACCTCCAGGGGCGCCCCCGGCGCCGCCGGAGCCCCCAGACGGAGGGGGAAACGGTCCAACATCCTCCCATTCATACTGACAACATAAGACATAGACACCTGGGAATGGTGCCACCCCGCCGCCGCGCCCGCCCGTGCACCCCCCGGTCAGGGGAGGCCCGATCCCCGGACCCGGCCCCACCCCCCCCCCCCGAGGCCACCCCGGCGGACATCCCAAGGGTCACGGAGTCCCCACATCCGCAGGGCCACTTGGCCCCTGCCCAGCGACGGAGGACCAAGGCAGCAATGCCCCCCCAGCGCAGACAGCCACCCCCCATCCAGGCAGGGCCGGGCCCACCGAGTGGGACCCCCACGTCCACGGCCCAGCCCCCCCCGGGAGACCCGGAGACGCCCAAGCCACAGCCCCCTGCCCGAGCCCCCCCAGCAACCCCCCCCATCGCCATGAGGCAACCCCCCCCACAGGCCCCTAGCGGCCAGGGACAGGGCCCCGCGGCCCCCCCCACCGCCCCCCAGGGGCCACCGGAGGCCCGCGCCCCAGACCCCCCAAGCCGACCCCCAACCCCAAGGGCAGAGGATTTCATAGACAAGGCATCAGAGATGAGCTCTAGATTTGTCCAGCGGGGATATCCTATGGATTGTATCTCAATTGGTTGATAAAATTCACACTGCAATCAATAATAATTAATACGCTTTGGGAATCTTTCTTGATTTATCCAAAGCTTTTGACACAGTTAATTTTGATATTCTTCTTCAAAAATTATTACACTGTGGATTTGCTGGAATCACTCATGTGTGGCGTTTCAATTATATTCATACGTGTCAGCAATTTGTTATAATTGATGTTAAATCATCAGAGAGGGCCGCCTTAAAATGCGGGGTCCCCCAGGGGTCTATACTAGGGCCCCTGTTATTTTTGATTCATATAAATGATTTGGCCGCAGCCTCGTCCTCCTTGTTTCCTGTACTTTTTTCCGATGATACAAACGTATTTATTTCACATAATGATTTTTCATCTTTAATGGGAAAGGCTAATCACGATTTACAAAACATTTCAAAATGGTTTAAAATTAACAAACTATCACTGAATATAAAAAAAATCTAATTTTATTATATTTGCATCAATAAATAAAATATATTGTAAATCTAACAGCGGTCTGTCTATAGGAGATGACCCGCTCACCCAGGTTACATCAACAACCTTCCTTGGTGTAATTATCAATGAAAGTTTAAGCTAGAAAAACCACATCAACCACGTCTGTAAAAAATACTTAAATCTATTGGTATAATTGGTAAATTCCATAGTTTAGCCACACACAGTAATTGGTCTGCACATTCTGCCCCTCTTTTCAAACAACTCAATATTTTACCCATCTTTAAGTTAAATACATATTAAACCTGCAATTTTATTTTCAAAGTATTGTTCCTGCCAGTTTCATTTTCTTTGCCATGTAAAGATTGTTTTCAGTTCAACAGTGATATGCACCATTTTAATACAAGACAGGCTAATCATTTAAATCTCCAGAAGTTCCGTACTGGTTTGTGTCAGTTCTCCATCAGATACAGTTATGGAACACCTACAGCAATCTCGTCTACCTCTACTTCATTCAATCATTTTAAACGTAAACTCAGGACACATTTAATTGATCAGATTACCTAATGATATTTCTAGATTTGTTATTTTTTTCTTTAATCATGTAGATACCATGTATTCTATTCATGCTGCTGTTTATTTGCTTTGTCTTTGTTTTTAGACTGCAATCATGTATTCTGCATGTTTTAAATCTTTGTACAATATTTTGCTGTATTTTACAGGTAGAGGCCTCGTATAAGCCCCTTGGGCTTTTTGCCTCAGCCTAGCACATTACCAATCTCTCTTTTACATTTGTATGTTACTTGTTCTGTTTTTTATACTGTGCTGAATAAATGAATCTAAAAAAAAAAAATCTACACGGGGCCACTGTGATCTGCATCTTTTCTACAGAATAAAGGATTAAGTGTAAAGTGTGAAATATCAGTCTGGTCCAGAGTGTGAATGGAGCATGAAAGGCAGCACCAAGTAAACAGAACAACAAGTTAGTTCGGGATGTTTCCGAATCCCACATCAGCAGCTGCTTGAGCTGGGGAGTTTCCCATTTAGTTGGTTTGCTTCATCACCACGGCTTTTAACTGGAAACAAAGGGATGTTGTAGGAGTCATACTCATGTGTTCATTCATTCAACTTTCCAGGGTTACGTACCGACTCTGTGGAGTCTGATTTCAGGTTTCCAGGCGAGGTCCAACAGTCTGCGCTGACGGTCGAGCTCTTCTTCATACTCCAAGATGCTTTTTTCAAACACTGACAATATTTCTACAGCAGCTGCTGTTAGTCGCTGACCGATAAACTCTCTCAGATGATTCACCTTAGACATTGTTGAAGAGGAAAAAGAAAGGAAACAACAGAACCGTCCTCTCCTTCTTCTTCTCTAGGTTTAATGGCGGATCACAACCAACGTTATTAGGTTCTACCGCCACCTGCTGTACCGGAGTGTGTAACATCAGGATCATTATTACACCAAGTTACAGTCTAACTTAAAGGGGGAAAAAAGGAAATACCTAAATGAAATAAGATAACCACATTTAAATCTTATTATCTATCCCTGCATCTTTAAGAAAGACAAGGATTTCCTTATAACAATCCCTCATCACCTCACTCCTCCCTAATAACCTACTAAACTCCATTCCCGTCCCAGCTCGTACATCCTGTCTCTTAAAGCGTTCCTTTCTACCTCATACTTGCCACATTTAAGAATCACATGCTCTACATTCTCTGTGACATCACACTCATCACATTTATCACACACGGACTTTGACATTAAATACAGAGTTGATTTTAAACTAGTATGACCTAATCTTAATCTAGCAATGATGACTTCCTCTCTCCTACACTTTCCTTTGAAAACCTTCACGTTAATTGACTTCTGTATGTTATAAAAATGTCTCCCTTTTACACCGTTGTCCCACACCTTCTGCCATGAATCCCTCACTGCCTTTCTAATTCATGATTTTGCTTCACCTTTACCAAAAGGAATTTCCATAATTACCTCACTACTCAATTTCAATGCTCTTTTAGCAATATTGTCTGCTTTCTCATTGCCATCAACACCCATGTGGGCAGGAACCCAACAAAACTGCACAGTAATTCCAGTTCTGCATAACCTCCACAATACCATTAATATTTCCAATACTAGATCTTCTCTTATTGTTTTCTTTGAATTCAAACTTTGAAGGGCTGCAGTGGAGTCTGAACAAATGACATAGTTCCTTCTCACAGTTACAGTAAGTATTTCATTTACCAACGAAAGTAATTAGAACAAAATGCATACAATATTCTTTTCCTCACTGGTTTACTACGACTTCTGTCATTTAGCAGACGCTTTTATCCAAAGTGATTTACATCTGAGAAAACAACACAAGCAAGAAGGTTTAGAAAGAGTTTTATTTTTTCCGACACAATGAGAGCTGACGCAATTTATATGATAAGCTTCTGATTGTTAATATCAATAAATAAAATAAAAATATTTTTTAATTCATGTGTTCTTTATTATTTGTCATAAAACATTTATGTTGTGAAGAAACTTTTATTGCAATGGATCTCAAAATAATACACATGGTAAGTCTTTGAGACATCAAAACATTTAAATATCAAACTGATCAAACTATCAAACTGATTTTGGTGTGAAATATATAGATATACAAGACTCATTTAAAGGTGCAGTTTCCAACATTTAACCACTAGAGGGAATAAAGATCCCAAACTAACCCCCAAACTCAGAATGACGGTTCATTCATGCATGAATCACCCACAGGTTTTCTGCAGGGGTTTGAAGACTCTTTTTCCTCGTATTGTGGCAGGTTGGAATTATATAAAGCAAGAAGTTTAATGCGTAATTAGGGGCGTGGCCTTTTGATTGGCATTAATTTGTCCAACCTGTAAATAAATACTTTTTCTAAGATCTTAGAAAATGTTGGGAGTAAAGAATCAGGCCTGTAATTAGTGAATTGGTGTCTGTCTCCAGTTCTGTACAGTGGGAGGACTTTAGCAGTTTTAATTTTTTTTTTTGGAAATGTCCCAGTTCTGAGTGACTGATTACAGCTGTATGTCAGTTAACAATCCATCAATAACCTTTTTGACTATTGTCATATCACCACAGTCAGTTGACACCTTGTTTTTACATTTACTTACAATATCTATGATTTCTCTCTCCTCCACAGCTGTGAGAAACATTGAATCTGGATTTCTACTTATTAATGTTTCCTTCCATCCATCAGCTGATCCAGGATCACACATTTTTCTGCCAGCTTTGGTCCAAAACTCACAAAATACCTGTTAAAATGATTAACCACCTCATTCATATCATTAATGACTTCATCTTTATTGGTTAAATATTGTGGATAATTAGTCTGTCTTGAACTTTTCCTAATGGCATCGTTCAATATATTCTAAATACCTTTAATGTTATTTTTAGTCCTTATTCATGAAGGAATTCATGTCCCTCTCCATGAAGGCAAGTGGTCTCAGCTCTGAAACAGCAAAGTCCTCCCTCCATTATCATATTATTATTTTTATTATTGTTGTAATTATTATTACAAAAGTGCATCTCCAATCGTTGAGTTTGCACTTTGAAAGAGATGGAAAATGGACTGGTACCAAAAGCCAGGCTTGTTGCACAAGGTTTTGAGGAAGTGCAAGTTTCTGCTACAGAAGGAATCTCCAACCTGTGCTTCAGTCTCTGAGGCTCCTTGTGGCAGGAAGTTATCAAAAACAATGGACACTGCATTTGATGGACATAAAATCTGCCTTCTTTCATGGACTAGAAATGTGGAGAGACATTTTCATTAAACCTTCTCCAGAGACCAACAGAGCAGATCATCTTTTTTTAACCCACATCAACTCCATTGTTCCCGACACAGTGGATTCCTATCAGTTTTCCTACCGTGCCAACAGATCAGTGGATGAAGCGATGGCTTCGGCTTCACTTCACCTTCCAACACCTGGACAGGATGAACACCTATGCACGGCTTCTGTCCCTGGATGTGTCATTTGATGAAGCCAAGACCAGTGAAATAACAAACTGGATCAAAATGACGTGATTGAGGAAGTTGAGGATAAAGAACAAAAGTACATCTCCACTTTTCAACTTCATTTGATGACATTTCTCTTTCCACATTGTTTTCTGAGCTAAATGCTGGTTGTACTGATCACGCTGTATCAATAATCTGCATCACTGAAAACTTTCCTCTTGTTGATGCACTGAAGTCTTTTTTTATTTGTGTTTTTATTATTATTATTATTACTATGATAGATTGTTCACTCTTGGGTTTATGTTGAGCTTTTATAACTCACCACCAGGGGGCACTGCTGCTCTTTCTACATATGGAGAGTGTTATATTCCAGAATTAACAATAAAATAATTCATCCATCTAAAATGAAAACTTAATTACATTTTTCATGATTATTTCTGACTAAATATGAGTTGAAGTAAAAAGACATTTACTCCTAAACGGATGTCTGATATAAAAGGGTTAAATCCAAAGTGTGTCCTCTTCCTGGAATCTGATCCCGATGATCCTCCCTCTTCTTCCTGCTCTCCAACCTGCAGATCTGCAGCTTCAACACGGATCTCAACATCAGCTTTAGAAGAAATCATGTGTCAGACGAGTTGTAAATCTAGTACAACTTGATTTTATACATGTGATAAAATAATATTGTTAATTTCATATTATTTAAATAATATGAAAACGTACACAAATAAGTTGTAACTTATAGTTACAATAACACAGCATGGATCATTTGAATTAGATTGTTTTGACTTAGTTTGTCCCATGAATTACACGATAATCTGATGTACGCGCAGCTCAGATTTAGAGTTTTCACCGAACTATGTATAACATCACAATATATAACCTCTGAACGGAATAGAAGGAGAGAGTTTAACAACATGGAGCTGCAGATTAACTTTACAAAGAGAATGTGAGTGAAGAAGAAACAGACGGGAAAAAGGACGTGTGAGAGAGGCTTTGTAGATGAACGAAATAAACTGTCACGTTTAAAGAAACTTCAGCACATACTAACAGCTCTTTATTTGCACCGTGGAGATGGCAAGTTACCAACAGCAACAAATAACGATTTTAAGAAGGAACAGGGATTCAAACAAACTCAATGCAGAACTTAAAAAAAAAAAAAGTACGCAACCTCATCGTTCCCTCTACGTCAAGTTGACGAAGAAGCATAAATCCGGGTTGAACCTGCAACCCTTGTGGAGAGGGGATTAGGCTCATCAGCCACAGGAGGTGGTGGTTGGACTTCTGCGGGTTCTTCTTCTGTGGGTCAGACAGGAGTGGACAGCTGCCCCCGGAGGACGACAACATGAGCTTCATTTGTCACGAGTCACCAGACTTCTACTCCGGGTGATTTTTCATGTGTCTCAGCAAATCAATTCTGCGGTCAAAACCTTTGTTGCACGTGTTGCACAAATATCGCTTCTCAACCGTGTGCATGTATATGTGGCGTTTAAGAGCTGATGAATCAGTAAAGGTTTTTCCGCAGGTGTTGCACACGTACGGCCTTTCACCGGTGTGGGTCCTCGAGTGAACCACCAGGCTAGAACGTTGCGTGAAACTTTTTCCACATGTTTTGCAGATGTAGGGCTTCTCGCCCGTGTGCGTGGTTATGTGGTTTTTAAGATGTGAAGAGTGTCTAAACGATTTTCCGCAGGTGCTGCACGGGTACGGCCTTTCGCCAGTGTGGATCTTCATGTGATCCACTAAAATACTACGTTTACTGAACTCTTTCCTGCAAGTGCTGCAAGAAAATACCTTCTTCCCCGTGTGGGTCCTGGTCAGCTTTGATTTACAGTTGCTGTCTGACGGGACAGCAGCATCTTCGTGGTCACCGTGTCGTCTCATTGGCTGTGGATCTGCAGTTTTACTGGAGTCTGAGCGTAAACTTTCAGTCCCTTCCTCATCTTTGATTTGAGCTTCAGGAGAAGTGTGCAACAGCAGCTGGCCACAGTTTGGTCCTGGTTCACCATTTTCAACTTTCTCATCAGCGACATTGACCAATGAGACATCCACCTCTACGTCCTCATGCTTAATCTCCTGACCGCTGGAGTCTTCCTCCAGTTCTGTAGTCTGTGGATGCCCTGGTTCCTCCTGGTCCGGGCTGCAGCTCCTCTCCAGGTTATCCAGGTGCTGGTCACTGAAAACCCCGTCCTCCTCCACCTTACAAACATTTTCTTGTGGGAGTTCTGGAATTACAAAAAGGGACAAAAAGATAGGATTTTAACAAGTCAAAAGTGCTTCCCAGTGTTGATTGTTTGGTTGTATTTGTGAGGTTTAAACTTTGTCCTGAACCTTCGGTCTTCCCCTTCATCTATGTAGTATATTTGAAAACAAGTGCATTACTCTGTGTGACAATTAGGCGGCACTGTGACAGTACTCGTGTTACTGCGTTGGTAACGAGACAGTTGAAGAATAAAGTTGTTGTTCTAGAAATGGCTTCTTCCACGTCATATATAACATGGTGTCAGAGTAAAAACTTGAAGGAAAACAAAGATAGGAAGGCAAAATGGAGCAGATGAAACCTCCGACCTCATTAAGTCTAGAAGGAAATCTAGTGGAAAATTGGAGAGTCTGGATCCAGAGATTTGAACTGTTTCTTGTTGCCAGCGGAATAGACGAAAAATCTGATGCAGTGAAAAAAGAGCCACGTTCCTACATGTGGCCGGGGACGAAGCATTTAAAGGTATAGACAAGTTTACGCGCCAAAACATGGGCGCTGCCATTCGTCTGCATAGATGCGGGTCATTTCCGGTGGGAGTGATTTGCGCAGCATTTACCGGTGTAAACACAGCGGCGTGGACACAAACCTTAAGCAAAGACTCGCTGCTCGTGAGCTTTTAATGTCGACAACTATGTCCTTGTCATGGGAACACGGTTCTATACTCTGACTGGAGATGGCGTTACTCTCCCCACCCGAATTCAGTGCAGAACCGGGATGATAACGTGATGACAGCAGCAGAACTGACAGCTGATCTGCTCCTACTTCCTGAAATCCGCAACGGACAAACTGAAAGTTTCTGAGGTTTATCAATATCTGCACAGAGACAAAGTCGGTTTTGTCATGTCATACAAACATGATCGTTTTGTTTATTTGAAAGCAAATGTCGAGCCTGGCCAGTGTTTGAACAATGCGGGGCTTAAAGCTTGGCTGCTGTAACTGAGGCTGGAGAATCAGACCTGCGTCATGTGCGTTTTGCTGGACCTGGAGATCGTTCCCATTCAGCTGCAATCTTATGGAAGGTAACAAGATTATTTGACATATATGTCTTCATTTTTGGTATCCAAACTACATCATAGTTTACTTGGCTTTTTTTTCTCTAGGTAGAAAATGCTGTGAGACGGGAAAACCGGGCTTGCCTGCACTGACAAGAGTTGGGTCTGAAAGAAATGCTGGTCAGAAGAAGATGAAGTGCAGGACTGTTTCAGAAAATTAGAATATTGTGATTTTCTCTAATGCAATTATAAAAACAAAAATGTATACATTCTGGATTCATTACAAATCAACTGAAATATTGCAAGCTTTTTATTATTTTAATATTGCTGATCATGGCTTACAGCTTAAGAAAACTCAAATATCCTATCTCAAAAAATTAGAATATTCTGGGAATCTTAATCTTAAACTGTAAGCCATAATAAGCAATATTAAAATAATAAAGGCTTGCAATATTTCAGTTGATTTGTAATGAATCCAGAATGTATGACATTTTTGTTTTTTTAATTGCATTACAGAAAATAAAGAACTTTATCACAATACACACACAACAGGAAGGATCTTTACCAGCCGTCACCAACTTCCCAGCATCTTCTACCGCTCCAGAACCGGCACAGGAGGTGAAACTCTGTAGGACTCATGAAGAGTGGAGGACCAGCCCTGGGAATATTCTCCTGCAGCTCTGCCTCCCGCCATCACCCAACCAACTTTCACACATACTCCCAAAAATTGATGATTTTGTTGAGGGAAGGTTACAGTTCTGCAGTAAATATGTCAGCATTTTAAAACCAAAATGAGCAGCCTTATTTAGGAACCAACAGATGTTTGTACTGTGAAAATAAAGTTTGATGAAACTTAATTTAATTTCATTATTGCACTGAACTACATGAATTACATTTCTATTTATTTATGCACAACTGTAGAATATGCACACATTTGATTTATGTGCACAAATTCAATGAACAGTTCCCTTACCTCCATAGTAAAATACAAAAGCATCCCACACAATTACATCACTATAAAAACTATTCATATATAATATTAAAAAATACAATGCACACAGTATTTGTTGTTTATCTTTATTTAATGAACAACATCACTTGTGTAGCAGGCTCGGCCTCAGGTGACAGGTTTCAGGACCATCTAAAAAAAGGGGAAGAGAAAAACATGGAGCAAAATTAATGCAGAAAATCTCATTACACTTAAAACAAGAGTATTTACCAAAAAAATAACTTATTTGACAATTTTCACCTGTTTCAAGTACATTTTCATTTGAAATAAGTAGAAAAATCTGCCAGTGGGACAAGATTTATCTTCTCATTACAAGCAAAAAAATCTTGTTCCACTGGCAGATTTTTCTACTTATTTCAAATGAAAATGTACTTGAAACAGGTGAAAATTGTCACACACACACACACACACACACACACACACACACACACACACACACACACACACACACACACACACACACACACACACACACACACACACACACACACACACACACACACACACACACACACACACACACACACACACACACACACGCATCTCAAAACCATCAACTGCCTTATAAAAATACCAGTAGCAATGTTAGTGTATGACAACTTCTTCATAATTTACAGTACTGTCAGCTTCACAGCTAAAGTTGCTGAACTTACCCTCAGATCCGTGTTGTTTCTCCGGGGGGGGGGGGGGGGGGGGGGGGGCAGCGGATCCGCCGGGTGAGTTAACTCCTCTCTGGCTGGGGAGAGCGATTATAAACCAACCACAACTCAGGGAATGGATTATCCTTTGTTGGTTTTTTGTCAACAAAGTGGTATGAACAAATAAAAATGTTGCGCGGTGGTTTTTTAGATGTAATGCCTTCAGCCCGGTCCGTGGCTTCAGAAAAAAAGTAAACAAAGCAGCGCATGTACGTGTCTCTTTGAAGCTGGTTTGTGGTCGCAGCAGTCTCTATCTGAGCACTCCTTCAGGTGCTTCCTAGAGTCCTTACATCCAACTGCCGAGACATGTCGTTCCCGAACCACTTTTTTTCTTAGAAATATCCATTTTGTCCCTCTTTTTCGGAGCAATGTTGCCACTGTTTTCAATGGAAAAACCCCAAAACGGAAGTGGACTGCTTACAGGGGAGGAGTTTAGGAAGTAGAGCGGAAACGGCCGGTAAACTTGTCTATATAACAATTTTGACTTCGATGAGACGTAGATGACTAAGATACACTGAAAGAACTTTTCCGCCAACATTGTGAGCCAAGGAAAAATGTGACGTATTTTAGGCACCTGTTCTTTATTCGAGTGCAAGGAAAATCAGAGACTGATTAAAAAACAAAGTGAAAGACTGCGAGTTTGAGCACCTCACCGACTCACTGATACGAGATAGAATCGTGTGTGGAATCACAGATGACCAAGTGAGAGGACGACTACTGAGAGAACCGAACCTCACGCTAAATAAAGCAATAGACATTTGCAGAGAGTTGACTCGGAGTCAGCTAAAAAAAAGTCTACGTGAAGAGGTTGAAATTCCTGTCAATAAAGTCACTAAGCAAAAACAACATGACAAACAGAAAGACAGTCATGCCACAGCACAGAATGTAAAGATGAGAACTCAAGGAAACTGCGAGAAGATGCAGCTACAGGCATGAGCCAAGGAAGTGCCCTGCCTACGGACAAGTGTGCAAAGCCTGCCACGGGGAAAATCACTATGACAAAATGATGCAAAGAAAAAAAAGTGGCGTGAAGATCTGATTGTCATTTTTTATTTTTTTTTTACCTCGTCTGCACACATATTAATGGTTAATACCATAATGGTAAAAACCTAAGGCATACATATGTGCATTGTTACTATATTTAATATATATATATATATATATATATATATATATATATATATATATATATATATATATATGCACACACATACATATAGAACACGTACAGCAAGAACACATGGAGGCACACAGAAAACACAAAAAAAAAACACAAACGAAACCAATACGGAACCGACCAAAACACGAGCAGCAACTGTGATAAATCTCGAGATCCAATCACAATCTGAGCTAAGCTACCGCGATTACCGTATTTTCGCGACCATATGGCGCACTGTGTGGAAAGGCGCACCCTCAGTTTTGTGTGTCATTTTTGGTTTTAAAACACACATACGGCGCACCGACCCAAAAGGCGCCGTCTACGGAGACGGAGCTGCACACACACGCGTTGCAAAACACACACGCGCTAAAAATACAGCAGAAGCAAAACTTAGTTTGATATTTTATTTCACTCTTCACATCAATCAAACCCTTCAAAGGTTCATATTCTGTTTCTGCATTAAAGAATTTTAAAAAACCACCGGGTTGCTGCACAAACCTGTCTCAGCCACTGATCATCTCCTCATCCATCTAGCCCTTTTCATTTCACTCTGGCTGGAAAAGTCTGTTTAGGGAACGCTTTTCTTTTAAAAATCCCGACCGCGGCGGTCCCGGGTCCCGCTCCCCGTGTGCTCCCTCGCGCTGGACCGGGTCCCGGGTCCCGGGTCCCGGGTCCCGGTCCGCCCCCCCCCGCGCTGGTCCCGCGGCAGACCAGGTCCCGGTCCGCCCCCCCCCCCCGCGCTGGTCCCGCGGCGGTCCCGGGTCCCGCGTCCCGGGAACCTCGCGCTGGACCCGCTCACACACACGCGCTGTCGGGGAGCCGGTACCGGGGTTTGTATCCGACAGGAGCTCCGTTAATTCAGCTGCGCCAGTCCGAATTTCCAGACCTGTCTCAGCTTCTTGATCATCATCATCCCTTCATCCAGCCCCCTCTTTTCATTCACCCTTATAATGACTCCGGCTGGAAACGCCTTATGCAAAGTTTTTCTTTTAAAAATCACCATAAGTTTCTGTCCATCAGCTGCGCCAGTCCAGCACCACATACATGAGAATCTGTGTGTCGCGCCGCGAATACACACACGCGCATGTCGGGATCCGGTACCGGGTTTGTAACCAACAGATTTGGCTGCAAATCTCGGAGAGTGAAGCTGATCTGACCTGAGACAGACCCCAGAAATCTCTGCTCTTAAAGCGGCCGGGAACCAGGTCATCGGACCCGCTTGGGGAACCAGGAAGTCGGCTGCAGCAGCGCGCATCACCGCGCTGCTGCAGCCGCTGCTTTAACCGGGGAATGTGGACGGTTCCGACCGGCCGGGATCGGAGCAGCCCACATGGACTGGTAGCAGGGGCTCCCGGGGAAAGAGCACCGGCATTTCAGCCGGATCTGCCCCGGGGAAAGCGGCGATCGGACCCGCAAACCTACGGCAGGTGCGATCGGTTCCCGACATGCAAAACACACGCGCGCTGCAGAACACTCACACACAAGTGTGCTTATTTAAATAGAGCGGAGCAAAACTTAGTTTGATTGTATTTTATTTCACTTTACACATCAAGCAAATCCTTAAAAGTCTTCGTCATCTGTTTCGCATTAAACAGCTCAGTGGATGGTCTCATTCAGCTTCACCCGCCCCCTTCTCTTTTTACCTTCTCAGGTAATAGACACGGCGCACCGTTTCTTAAGGCGCCCGGCACATTTAAAAAAAAAAAAAAAAAAAAAAGTTGCGCCTTATGGTCGCGAAAATACGGTAACTAACCCCAAAACTACAGCGCAAGCATGCAGGTGAACAAGCCAATGTGTATGTCTATGCGTGTGTGTGCGTGTATGTATATGTCTGTGTGGCTATGTGTGTGTGTGTGTGTGTGTGTGTGTGTTTGCATTTTCTGTGTGTATGTGTGTGTGTGTGTGTGTGTGTGTGTGTGTGTGTGTGTGTGTGTGTGTGTGTGTGTGTGTGTGTGTGTGTAATAGTCCTGTCAAAGCTCTACCTGAAGTGTATCTAT
Source organism: Cololabis saira (assembly GCF_033807715.1). NCBI lineage: Eukaryota > Metazoa > Chordata > Actinopteri > Beloniformes > Belonidae > Cololabis > Cololabis saira. The sequence goes on from NC_084589.1 coordinate 50,244,185, forward strand.
AGTGGGGGAGGCAACCCAGCCACACGCGAGACCAGAGGCCGACAAGGAAGAACCCAGAACCCAGGCCACCAGCAACCCCACAGAGGGTGAGAAGAGAGCAGGAGGAAACTCACCGCCAGCGAGGCCCGCCCCCCCCAGTGGCAGCCGAGGAGACCCGCAGGCAGGTGCCCCACGACTACGGGAAGAGGCAGCCAGGGATCCCGCGGCAGCGGATCTTGACCCAGACGAACCCCGGACGGTCCGGTCCGGGCCCTCACCCCCCAGGCCAACGACCCCCACCCGGCGAGAGGCCAACCTGCCAAGAGAGAGAGGGCCGCCCCGGCCGCTGACGTGGGCAAGCGCACCCCCCCCCCCCACAAAAGCGGCCCTCCAGGACCAGAGGAGCTTCCCGCCGCAGAAGCTGGACACTGGGACTGATTGCAACGTAATTTCTATGAAAGACCTCAGAAAGCTGAGACTGGATAAAAAAGTGAGCAAATCTCACTCCAAGCTTGTTGCTTATGCAGGACACCACATTCCAGCCAAAGGTTAAGTCATGTTGACATGTCAGTACAAAGATAAAAATTATGACATGGAGTTTGAGGTCATAAAGAACAATGCACCTGCATTTCTAGGAGTCGTCATGTGAGAAAATGGGGCTTGTCAAAAGATTGCATGCGCTTAAAAAAGAGAGTGACATTCTAAGTGAATAAGAGGATTTATTCACTGGATTAGGCTGCATACCAGGAGTATATCACATTGAGACGAATCCAGATGTCACTCCAGTAGTACACGCTCCCAGGAAAGTACCTGTCGCGCTAAAAGATAAAATTTAAACAGAGCTGAATAGAATGGTTATCTTCCCCAAGTTTTCCAAACAGAAATAAACTACAGATTGGGTCAATAGTATGGTGACTGTAACAAAACCCAAACAAAGTTCGGATCTGTATTGACCCAGAGGACCTGATACTTCTCAGTTGTAGACGCTAAACCACGGATTTTGGCAAATCAAATTGGACCAAGAAAGCTCTCACCTGTGTACATTCAACACGCCATGTGGGGATACAGGTTTGAAAGGCAGGTTTTTCTATTGCATAGCCAGACATCTAGAAGGGCTAGAGGGTGTAGTCAATGTAATAGATGACATCCTGGTCTGGGGAGAGAACATAGAGCAGCATGATCGCCGCTTGAAACAACAGCTGGACCGCCTAAGAAGCGTCAATATGAAACTGAAAAAAAGTAAGTGGAAGATAAGGATGACAGAAATCAGTTACATTAGACATGTGCTCAGTGAGAAAGGACTCAAGCCTGATCCTGAAAAAGTTAGAGCCATACAAAACATGCCTGCACCAGAGGACAAAGCTGCCCTCCAGAGGTTCACAGGGTTACTGCAGTACCTCTCTAAATTCATCCCTAACCTTTCAGACCTGAGTGCTCCACTAATGGCACTTTCGCACTAGGACTTACTTGGCCCGACTCGGCTCGGTGCGGTACGGCACGGTTCCACACGTGTGTTTTCGCACTGCCAGGGGAGAAGTGGGCAGGTTGGGGTGAAGCTGCTGTGACGTACTCGATTGCGCAACCGCTTTGTTCATGTCGGCGCAGATGAGAAATCAGCTGGAGCCGGGAGCGGCTGAGAGTAAAACAGCCCGTCTACATCGCTTTTTTAATTTTTTCTCGACAGCCACCAGGTTTATGAACATCTGCACCTCAGAGTTGGATCACCAAACAGACGTTTTGAGCTTTATAATAAAATCGCAGCGGGTCGCTCTCGCGCTGACTCCCGCTTCCTGATTCAAACGACTGACGGCCCCGCCCCCCGACCAATCAGAGGCGTGGAGGGTGGTGACGTCCCCGCCCCCCGACCAATCAGAGGCGCAGAGGATGGTGACGTCCCCGCCCCCCGACCAATCGGTGGCGAGGAGGTGGTGACGTCAGAAATAGTCCCTGCTCAGCCCGCTTTCAGAACCTCATTGAAATGGTTACAGAAAAAAGTACCGACTTGGAGCGGCTCTACACGTCTCAGCCCTAGTGCGAAAGCGCAAACCGGGTAGAACCGAGCTGAGGTGGTACCAGTGCAAAAGCGGCATAAGGAAGCTGGAAGGGAATGTGGAATGGCACTGGGGGTCAGAGCAACAACAGAGTTTTGACAAACTGAAAGTTCTCGTCAACCAAGCACCAGTACTCAAGAACTATGATGTCAGAAAGCCAGGTATGGAAGACATGTCCATGTAACAAGTGATCATAAGCCACTGGAGGTGATATAAAAAAAAAAATAAAAAAAATCACTCCTAAGCGCCCCAGCCAGTCTACAAAGAATGCTCATGAGACTACAAAAGTACAGTCTTGAGGTCAAGTACAAGCCAGGCAAGGAGATGCATATTGCTGATGCTTTAAGCAAAGCATTTCTAAAAGAGAACCATGAGAAACTCCTTGATGAAGAGCTGGAAGTCAACTTTGTAAATAACCACCTCCCAGTATCAGAGGAGAAGTTGCAGGAGTTCAAAGAAGCAATACAAGAGGATGCTGAGTTGATGCTGGTTGCAAATGCAATTCAGAGAGGCTGGCCAGATACACAGAGACAGCTTCCAGACAGAATCAAACAGTACTGGACATTTAGAAGAACTGCCATATGCAGATGGACTCATACACAAGAACTCAAGGTTAGTAGTACCACACACATTGAGAAGTAAAATGTTCAGGAAAATCCACACGTCACATATGGGCATGGTTAAGTGTAAGGAGCGAGCCCGTGATGTACTGTACTGGCCGGGCACGGTGAAACAGATAGAAGTCGTGGCTCAGTGTGCTGTACGTAACACACACAAGAACAATAATCCCAGAGAGCCACTTATACCACATCCAGTGCCTGAGAGAGCATGGGCAAAGATAGGTGTGGATTTGTTTCACTTCAAGGATGCATGAAGTATTTATTGTGTGTGGATTATTTTTCAGATATTTTCAGTTTCCAGAGATCATCAAACTGAATGGAACCACAAGCAAACACATCATCATTGGGCTGAAGTCTATATTTGCAAGGCATGGTGTGCCAGATGAGTTGTTCTCCGACAATGGCAGACAGCTGGTGAGCCAAGAGATGGTGGACTTCAGTGCTGAGTGGGGTTTCAAACACACCTCTTCAAGTCCCACTTTCCCGCAGTCAAATGGCCAAGTTGAGAGAGCAGTTCAGACAATAAAAAACATGCTGACAAAAGCACAGGACAATGCTGGTGACCCGTACCTAGCACTGCTTGAATACCGGAACACACCACTGAGTGGGGTTGGACTCTCACCTGCTCAGATGCTCATGGGAAGAAGGCTCAAATCAAAGTTACCTGTGACTAGAGCTGGGTATCATCACTGACCTCCCGATACGATTCCGATACACTAGGTCCCAAGACGATACGATTACCGATACAATTCGATATCGATATTCTGGTTACAATAAGGGAATAACATGATCCTTCCACGCGCCACGTCCGGCCAGAGAAACCCCACCCTGCCTGGTGAAAAGAAGCAGCCTGCTCACTCCTGAAGTAAGGAGGAGACTTGAGCTCAGTGCAGGGCCTCCCGGGGTTGGTAGATGGAGCAATGCCCAGGACTGACTTAGGTAGGAGCACTGGGTGATAAAATGGGGGGAAAAATAGGGATTAAAAAAAAAAAGATTTTTTTTTTTTTTTTTTAAATCGATACCTATGTATGGATTTATGTATCGATAATCGTTCCTACACATGCATATCGATAAAATATCGATATATGGATATTTTTAACCCACCCCTACCTGTGACAAAGACATTATTGCAGCCAGCTTTCTATAAAGATGCCAGGAGCCACCTCGTGCATAGACAACAAAGACAGAAACAATATTTTGATCAAGGAACCAGGACACTGTCTGACCTCCAAGTTGGTGAAAATGTGCGGGTTAGACAAGGCAACAAGTGGGAACCAGCCACTGTGGTAGAGAAACACATTCAGCCCAGATCATACATTATCAAAACCACAAGAGGAGAAATGTACAGGAGAAATCGCAGACACCTGCTCAAAACTAGAGATGCACCGATTGATCGCTTTTGATCAGAGATCGGAAAATAGTTCAGAGCGGGTCAATCTGATGACGTTTACAACAACAAACACCGCCCGCTCGGGCATTCCTGCATCTCAGACCGAGCGGTCCTAAGGGGGCGTGGCCGGCCTCGCCGGTATAGCAGTTTTACAATGTCCAAAAAGGACAACAAATTTGGTTGTCCATTAAGGATTCTGATAAAACATCAATTTGTAGTATTCCAGTCAAAAATTAAGTTGTTTACTTGGGTATTACAATAACTAAGGACCAACAAAAAATAACTTCACTGAATTTCAATCCTATTATCCAAAGAACTCAAAAAAAGTTAAACCAGTGGCTATTACGGGATCTTTCTCTTAGAGGTAGAGTTCTACTCACCAAGGAGGAAGGAATATCACGTTAACATATGCATCTCTGTCTCTGTCCGTGGACAACAAACGTATTACTCAGATTGACAGGCTGCTTCTCAACTTCTTGTGGAAAAATAGAACTCATCATCTGAAAAAAATCTGTTTTAATGAATGACTATGAAAATGGTGGACTACATTTTCTAAATTTCTGCACCCTAAATAACACATTTAAGATAGAATTAGTTGAAACAATTCTTCAAAAATCCTAACTCTATCTGGAATGTCTACCCTTCCATATTCTGTCAAAACTGGGTGGATTAAACCTTTTTTTTTTTTACCTGTAACTACAATATTGGCGACTTTGCAAAAGTATTTGGAGCAATCCCTTCTGGTGTTTGCATGTTTTTTAAATCTCAACCAAGAGTGGAAACCCAACAATTATCCCTGTTATCATTGACTGATACTCCAATTGGAAAAATCTGTTTGTCCTGTAACCATGGTAAGAACAATAAGTTGATTAGATTCATGTTTAGACAGGATGTCACCACAGTTCCTTATGTGGTCTCACACTGGAATAGGTACATGAATCATATTGGCTGGAAAAAGGTCTGGCTCTTACCCAACCGATACCTGTTGACCAACAAAGTTAGAGAAATATTGTTTAAAATAATTCATAGATTTTATCCTTCTAATGATCATATTGTTAAAAGGTTTCAAATAGACATTGATGTGAAATGTGCTTTCTGTTCTGTAAATATTGAAACAATGACTCATTTATTTTGACTCTGCCCCATTGTCCAAAACCTCTGGATTGATATATGTAATTTTATTGTTAACAATATTGAAGAAGAATTTAAGTTGTTTTGGAGGGATGTGCTGTTTGGACTCTATGACTTTGACAGGATTAAGGCAAAACCCAATGAAACATTCATTATTAACCGCGTCATACTGTTGGCAAAATTTCACATTCACAAATGTAAATTTACACATAGAAAACCCTCTTTTGTTGCTTATTACAATGAGCTCAAACATCGACTCCATTCAATTTTCTCTTAATCAAAAGGCGATCAAAACTATTAATATCTGTGTTCATTTTAATGTTTTCTTGTAAACACTTATCCCCCCTGGCATGAAATGTGATTTCTATGTTCTGTTGGATATATAATTTGTAAACTTCATGTTTTTGAAAAAAAAATTAAATAAAAAAATAACGATCTAACTACAAGTCCTGCATATGAACATTAGGCATGGGGCGATATACGATATTATCGTATATCGCGATAAAAAACGGCCGCGATAACGTTATCGTGGGGTACTGTAATTATCGCCAAATTTTTTTTTTTTTGGTCACACAAGGCTACCAGCCAGGTAGAAGCCAGTGTTATTTTTTTCATGTATTTTATTAATATTATTTATTATTATTATTTATTTAATATTTTTTCAGAGAGTAGTACAATCCGTGTGCATTTGACTACTGTGGCACTTTATTTTCACTCAATCTTTGTGTTGGCCATGCAGCTTTTGTTTTGTATACTACAGAGCAGTGCCTTTATTTTATTATTTTTCCAGAGAGCCGTACTAAGTAGCAGGCAGCCAGCCACTGTTAAAGTTTCAGAGAGTAATACAATCAGTGTGCATTTGGCTCTACTTTGTCACTTTATTTCTTTTTGTCACTTATTTCTTTCGACTCTCAGGGAAGTATTTTCTTACAAAAAAAGAAAGTTCAAATAAGTACCGGTACTATAGTTTACACTTTGTAATGCATAACATTTACAGTACACTATTTGTTCTCTACCTCAAGTGTTACTGTGTTGAGAATGATTTGAGAATAAATGTTCTAAAGGAACCAGTGGATCCACGGTTAGTGTTTTTCCTTGCATTTTAAGAATTTTATAAGCGACACGCTAATATCGTGATAATATCGTAATCGTGATATTTTTGTCCACTAATATCGTGATATGAAATTTTCATATCGTCCCATGCCTAATGAACATCCTCCAACGATCAGGTTTTTTGCCAGTGTCATCTCACATCTTACATGGAGCCACTGTGATCTGCATCTTTTCTACTAAATAAACGATTAAGTCTAAAGAAATTTATGGATCTGGTTAAATACAAAACAGCGCAAATAATGTTCAAAGCAACGAATAATCTACTACCAAAAAATATCAGAGGAATGTTCACTGAGAGAGAAAGGGGCTATAATCTAAGGGGAGAACTAGATTTTAGAAAACATAAAGTAGGAACAACAATGTGCAGCATGTGCATATGGAACTGTGGAGACTCTGTGGAACAGTTTGGAGCTGGAAATGAAAAAGTACTAACATAAATCTGTTTAAAAAGAGATACAAACAATTATTTATAAACAGGTATATGGAAGAGGAAATGGGGTAACGAGAGTGAGAAACAAATAAAATAGGGAAAAATGGTATATTATACTTGCTTAAGATATGTTTAGATATTTATGTGGATATTTATGTAGTATATATTATATGTTGAGAGGGATAGTTATGATTATGTAATATATGTTATATATTTATTAGGTATGTAGCATATATATATTTATAGGGATATTTATGTAGTTATATAGTGTATATTTATATAGTTTTATAAAATATTTGTATTTTCTATATATTGATATAATATTCATGTAATATTTATATTTTATATATACTTATATGTATAATTATGTAGTAATAGGCATGTTTTACATAGTATTTATATAGACTATATTTATATGGATATTGTGTAGATATAATAATAGCAATAATGTAAATTCATAGAGTTATAAAGGGGTAGGAACTAGGAAAAAGTGTAGACTTCTTCCTACTCCTTTTTTCCAACATATGTGAATATGAAGATTTAACTGTTTATTTTTTATTTTGATACATGTTCGAAATAAAAATTCCGTCAATTAATTAATTAATTCATAAAGTGTGAAATATCAGTGTGGTCCAGAGTGTGAATGGACCATGAAAGGCAGCACCAAGTAAACAGAACAACAAGTTAGTTCGGGATGTTTCCGAATCCCACATCAGCAGCTGCTTGAGCTGGGGAGTTTCCCATTTAGTTGGTTTGCTTCATCACCACGGCTTTTAACTGGAAACAAAGGGATCTTGTAGGAGTCATACTCATGTGTTCATTCATTCAACTTTCCAGGGTTACGTACCGACTCTGTGGAGTCTGATTTCAGGTTTCCAGGCGAGGTCCAACAGTCTGCGCTGACGGTCGAGCTCTTCTTCATACTCCAAGATGCTTTTTTCAAACACTGACAATATTTCTACAGCAGCTGCTGTTAGTCGCTGACCGATAAACTCTCTCAGATGATTCACCTTAGACATTGTTGAAGAGGAAAAAGAAAGGAAACAACAGAACCGTCCTCTCCTTCTTCTTCTCTAGGTTTAATGGCGGATCACAACCAACGTTATTAGGTTCTACCGCCACCTGCTGTACCGGAGTGTGTAACATCAGGATCATTATTACACCAGGTTACAGTCTAACTTAAAGGGGGGGAAAAAGGAAATACCTAAATAAAATAAGATAACCACATTTAAATCTTATTATCTATCCCTGCATCTTTAAGAAAGACAAGGATTTCCTTATAACAATCCCTCATCACCTCACTCCTCCCTAATAACCTACTAAACTCCATTCCCGTCCCAGCTCGTACATCCTGTCTCTTAAAGCGTTCCTTTCTACCTCATACTTGCCACATTTAAGAATCACATGCTCTACATTCTCTGTGACATCACACTCATCACATTTATCACACACGGACTTTGACATTAAATACAGAGTTGATTTTAAACTAGTATGACCTAATCTTAATCTAGAAATGATGACTTCCTCTCTCCTACACTTCCCTTTGAAAACCTTCACGTTAATTGACTTCTGTATGTTATAAAAATGTCTCCCTTTTACACCGTTGTCCCACACCTTCTGCCATGAATCCCTCACTGCCTTTCTAATTCAGGATTTTGCTTCACCTTTACCAAAAGGAATTTCCATAATTACCTCACTACTCAATTTCAATGCTCTTTTAGCAATATTGTCTGCTTTCTCATTGCCATCAACACCCATGTGGGCAGGAACCCAACAAAACTGCACAGTAATTCCAGTTCTGCATAACCTCCACAATACCATTAATATTTCCAACACTAGATCTTCTCTTGTTGTTTTATTTGAAGTCAAACTCTGAAGGGCTGCAGTGGAGTCTGAACAAATGACATAGTTCCTTCTCGCAGTTACAGTAAGTATTTCATTTACCAACGAAAGTAATTAGAACAAAATGCATACAACATTCTTTTCATCACCGGTTTACTACGACTTCTGTCATTTAGCAGACGCTTTTATCCAAAGTGATTTATATCTGAGAAAACAACAGCAAGAAGGTTTAGAAAGAGTTTTATTTTTTCCAACACAATGAGAGCTGACGCAATTTATATGATAAGCTCCTGATTGTTAATATCAAAATATAAAATACAAATATTTTTTAATCCATGTGTTCTTTATTATTTGTCATAAAAAATGTATGTTGTTAAGAAACTTTTATTGCAATGGGCTTCTAAATAATACACATGGTAAGTCTTTGAGACATTAAAACATTTAAATATCAAACTGATCAAACTATCAAACTGATTTTGGTGTGAAATATATAGATATACAAGACACATTTAAAGCTGCAGTTTCCACCGTTTAACCACTAGAGGGAATAAAGATCCCAAACTAACCCCCAAACTCAGAATGACGGTTCATTCATGCATGAATCACCCACAGGTTTTCTGCAGGGGTTTGAAGCCTCTTTTTCCTCGTATTGTGGCAGGTTGGAATTATATAAAGCAAGAAGTTTAATGCGTAATTAGGGGCGTGGCCTTTTGATTGGCATTAATTTGTCCAACCTGTAAATAAATACTTTTTCTACGATCTTAGAAAATGTTGGGAGTAAAGAATCAGGCCTGTAATTAGTGAATTGGTGTCTGTCTCCAGTTCTGTACAGTGGGATGACTTTTGCAGTTTTCATTTTTTTGGGAAATGTCCCAGTTCTGAGCGACTGATTACAGCTGTATGTCAGTTAACAATCCATCAATAACCTTTTTGGCCCGGTTTCCCAGATTCCCAGCCTGTGAAAGAAAATCGCGTTTCCCAGAGTCGCTCTTAGCTTAAGAATCTCTTTCATTAAGAAGGAAATGAAAGATGCTGCTGACCCAGTCTTTACAACCATCTTAGTGAACAAAGACTCACAGATCCAGCCACGTCAGGCAAATCAATATCACACCAAGCAATGAGATATTAAAACAATGCAGCCGCACAAATTTTGATCTATTTCATACTTTAGATTTATATTGTTTAGCATTCATTGGTGACAGCAAAGGGGAAAAAAAAGAAAAATAAGGAATAACAAGTGTGTTCCTGTATATGCTTTATGCATTACGCACAAATAAAACGATCATCATGAATATCATTTATTTGATAATTTGGCTGCTATACAGCATGTTCTCGCTGCAAATCAACCGCGCGAAGCAGAACTGTTTTTATGAACGCATTCGTGCGTCAGCACTTCAGTCCCTGGACGTGCTGTCGGACCGGGCTGTCCAGGCAGCCGTGACACCGATCCAGGGTCGGCGTCATGGGGGGGGTCATCCGCGGGCCATGCCCCCCCAAATGAGTTATTGTGCCCCCCTCCACTCGCCCACAAGCAGGCCAAGCCTTTGTGCCAAACTTTGTATTTTATAGATTATTTATCTTATTGAACGTGAAATCATCCTTCGTAAATTACATTTAATTAAAACCCGTGCTTATTAATCACAAAACACAGGTTAAACATCATGACCAAATCCGCTCCGACCCGGTGTGTCAGTATCAGCGCAGACAGACTGCAGCTTCGCCTGAATTATGGTTCCGCGTTAAATCGACGGCGTAGGGTCGCGGTGCGGTGTGTGTCGCCGCGTACCCTACGCCGTCGGTTCTGCGTTGGTGTGACGCGGAACCATAAATCAGCCACCGGGAGCAAGGGGTTGGGGGAGCTGGGTTGATGTTGATCCGCGGACCAAACTTGTTAAAGGTATTGTGACATCATTTTTAAAATGCTTTTTACACTATTAAAAGTCTTGGCCAACATCCCTCAAATGTGTCTAAAAGGGTGTAACAAGAAAAAATGCACTCTAGTACTCCATTCCTGGCTTTTTATTACAGTGTTTTTTTGCGCCGTGAAAAACGCTTCCTTTTCTCCCTTTCCTGTCAATCATTGCGCCGCTCCTCCTCCCAACCTCCTCCTCCTCCTCCTGCTACACGCTTCTGCCATCTCCACACACACGCGCGCACACCCAACCACACACACAGCCCAGACAGGGCGACTACAGCCCGGGTATGAAGTCCGTGGGACCAGAGGACTCGACTGGAAGTCGAGTCCTCTGGTCCCACGGACTTCTGTCGGTCACGGACTTCTAACAGCGGCGTCGGAGAGTTAAGCCGGAGCGACAGGCGAAGCATGCACGGAAAAGCAGCAGGGCGAAGCAGACAGTCCACCGCAAACAATCATAAAAATAAAGGCATGCAAGCAGCAGGTTCCCCTTATCTTAAGTCCAGTCAGTGGCCGTGGGTCTTCTTAGCAGTTTTCCTCCCGGTGATGAGAAGAAAAGAGGCTCTAGTCTAAACAGCTCCGTGTTAAGCCTGATTTATGGTTCCGCGTTAAATCGACGCAGAGCCTACGCCGTAGGGTTCAGTGTACGTTGCGCGTAGCCGCGTAACCCTACGCCGTAGGCTCTGTGCCGGTGGAACCATAAATCAGCCTTTATGGTGCGCTGGAGAGGAGATGAGGCAGGGAGCTGGGTGGAGGGGGCGGTGATTTAGCAGCCCTTTACGTCACGTTCTGCCACCAAACCAGATGAGCCGTTTTTGCATAGTTATGCGGAAAATCCCAGAAAGCACACAATACACTGAATGTTAAAAGTTTGTTGTTTTTTGGGTGTAATTGATGTCAAGACACCCAACAAAACACAAAAAATCAAGAAAAATGTGTTTTTCATGTCACAATACCTTTAAGGAGCATCAAACTCACTCTTATCTACGCGGAAATAACGCTAAAATATAAAGAAGGCTTCCCAAAGTGTGATCTATGGTGAAATAGGAAAATTAAGATGTGCAACTCTGCTAAAGGTGAGACATGCATTTAATTGACTTCATGGCGCCAGCCTTGGCGTTTATTATTACGCAAATGTGGAATGTTTGGGTCTGTCTAATTTCGTCAAATTAAATTTGGAGATTCACCGTTCACATTTTTATGTGTATGCGTTGTATGAGAGAGAGATGGAGAGGGCGAGGAAGGGAAAGACGTGGGCTGTACGTCGTTGTTTTTTGTTTTTTTGCAGTTTGGGTGCACAATACACTTGTGTGTGTGTGTATTAAAAAGAGATTTTGCAGTATGTTGTGTAATTGAAACTGGTTTGCTGTGATCGTTGATGGCAAACTCATATTAAGCATTTACATCATATTGCGTTCTTGAACGGCAGTTTGTGCCCCCCCGCTGGTTATTATGTGCCCCCCAATTAGATCTGTTCTGCCGCCGACTCTGCACCGATCCTCCTGCGCCGTGCCCGAGCCCGAGCACCTATATGTGTGATGACAGGGAATTAGTGCATTGAGGAGCAGCGCTGCGTCTCCACCAGTGTTGTGCTAGTTACTAAAAAATAGTAACTAGTTACCGTTACTAGTTACTTTATTAAAAAGTAACTCAGTAACTCAGCTACTTAGACCAAAAAGTAATGCGTTACTATGAAAAGTAACTTTTTAGTTACTTTAAATAAAAACATTATTTTAAATGCTCCCATTTCATGCCACTTTAGCCTTCATTTCAGCAGGTACTGTATGGATTTGCATTGTGCATCGTGTTCTGCATTCTAAACAGTCTCCCCGCTTCTTCACTTCCTGTATCAATAACGTTGGTTGCTTAGCAACAAGCTGAGAAACGGCCAATGAGCTTCAGCAGCAGCTGAAGAACAGGAGCCTTTGATGAATCGCTCATTACAGTCCTCAAATATAATAATCAATGGTAGCATGTCGGTTTATAAGAATCTTTTTGCCCAGAAGAAAAAAGAGCGAAGACAACGACCCATAACTATTTTCTTCTCTTGAAAAAACCCACCTGCACCGCTGGGTTTAGGATAAAAAGACGCTACAGAGCGAGTCGGGATGCAGCAGCATCAGAAGAGCAGTGGAATACGTGCGAGGCGGGGCTGATCTCTGCAATTTGAAGCCCTCTATAATTGTAAAAAGAATTTAACTTATCACAGGTTCTTTTTGGAACATAACCCCTGCGAAAAAACAGGGATTGCTGTAATTCCACGTTGCGAAACTCGCCTTCTTTTGGCTCTTGACCGCTCATGTTTTTGAACACACACACACTACGTTTCCTCAGGTCTCCGCATGTGGGGAAAAAAAGCTTCACTGTAGCCAGAAATAACGGAGTAACGCACCGTTTGGTAACGGTAATTGCGTGACTGAATTTAAAAAGTAATGCGTTAAGAGTATTAGTTACCGCAAAACTAACGGCGTTACTGTAACCCGTTACTAAATAACGTTAGTCCCACTGGTCTCCACACCGTCTGTGTCTCCAAACATCCGCAAATACAACGTTGATAAATGCAATAGTGAAAACGGTCAAGCAGCTAAATAAACTTCAGAATATTTTTTTGAGGTGAAGGATTCTGTTTTACTAATCAGGAGGATAAAATGTGGTCCTATATGCTGAATGATCGTTAAGTTAATTTCTCCTTTCGTCCATCTTTCACATTTAATAAAAACCATATATTTCCTCATTATTCTCTTACCAAGACTACTTCTTATTTAGTTGCAGTCTTGTTTTCATCATGAAAAAGGGTCATTGAATTATATTAATCATCTTAATTTTTCATTATAACGCACAGGCAGCAGGGAATTAGTGCGTTAGGTAGCAGTGCTGCGTGTGAAAATGGGCTGATAGTGATCGGTGATCGATTTGCCTGGCATCGATTGATTTGGTTTCAGAACCGGACAGCTCCTCCAAATGATTATTTCTGACTAAATATGAGTTGAGGTAAAAAGACATTTACTCCTAAACGGATGTCTGATATAAAAGGGTTAAATCCAAAGTCTGTCCTCTTCCTGGAATCTGATCCCGATGATCCTCCCTCTTCTTCCTGCTCTCCAACCTGCAGATCTGCAGCTTCAACACGGATCTCAACATCAGCTTTATAATAAATAATGAGTCAGACGAGTTGTAAATCTAGTACAACTTGATTTTATACATGTGATTAAATAATATTGTTAATTTCATATTATTTAAATAATATGAAATACATACACAAATATGTCGTAACTTATAGTTACAATAACACAGCATGGCTCATTTGAATAACATTGTTTTGACTTAGTTTGTCCCATGAATTATCACGATAATCTGATGTACGCGCAGCTCAGATTTTAAAATGTATAAAGCCTTTTACAGTTTTCACCGAACTATGTATAACATCACAATATATAACCTCTGAACGGAGTAGATGGAGAGAGTTTAACAACATGGAGCTGCAGATTAACTTTACAAAGAGAATGTGAGTGAAGAGGAAACAGACGGGAAAAAGGACGTGTGAGAGAGGCTTTGTAGATGAACGAAATAAACTGTCACGTTTAAAGAAACTTCAGCAAATACTAACAGCTCTTTATTTGCACCGTGGAGACGACAAGTTACCAACAGCAACAAATAATACGATTTTAAGAAGGAACAGGGATTCAAACAAACTCAATGGAGAACTTAAAAAAAAAACCTCATTGCAACACAACCTCATCGTTCCCTCTGCGTCAAGTTGACGGAGAAGCATAAATCTGTGTTGAACCTGCAACCCTTGTGGGGAGGGGATTAGGCTCATCAGCCACAGGAGGTGGTGGTTGGACTTCTGCGGGTTCTTCTTCTGTGGGTCAGACAGGAGTGGACAGCTGCCCCCGGAGGACGACAACATGAGCTTCATTTGTCACGAGTCACCAGACTTCTACTCCGGGTGATTTGTCATGTGTCTCAGCAAATCAATTCTGCAGCTAAAACCTTTGTTGCACGTGTTGCACAAATATTGCTTCTCGACCGTGTGCGTGTATATGTGGCGTTTAAGAGCTGATGAATCAGTAAAGGTTTTTCCGCAGGTGTTGCACAGGTACGGCCTTTCACCGGTGTGGATCCTCGAGTGAACCACCAGTTGGGAACGTTGTGTGTAACTTTTTCCACATGTTTTGCAGATGTAGGGCTTCTCGCCCGTGTGCGTGGTTATGTGGCGTTTAAGATTTGATGATTTAGTAAAGGTTTTTCCGCAGGTGTTGCACAGGTACGGCCTTTCGCCAGTGTGGATCTTCATGTGATCCATTGAAATACTTCTTTTACTGAACTCTTTCCTGCAAGTGCTGGAAGAAAACGCCTTCTTCCCCGTGTAGGTCCTGGTCAGCTTTGATTTACAGCTGCTGTCTGACGGGACAGCAGCATCTTCGTGGTCACTGTGTCGTCTCATTGGCTCCGGATCTGCAGTTTTACTGGAGTCTGAGCGTAAACTTTCAGTCCCTTCCTCATCTTTGCTTTGAGCTTCAGGAGAAGTGTGCAACAGCATCTGGCCACAGTTTGGTCCTGGTTCACCATTTTCAACTTTCACATCAGCGACATTGACCAATGAGACATCCACCTCTACGTCCTCATGCTTTATCTCCTGACCGCTGGAGTCTTCCTCCAGTTCTGGAGTCTGTGGATGCCCTGGTTCCTCCTGGTCCGGGCTGCAGCTCCTCTCCAGGTTATCCAGGTGCTGGTCACTGAAAACCCCGTCCTCCTCCACCTTACAAACATTTTCTTGTGGGAGTTCTGGAATTTAAAAAAAGGGACAAAAAGACAGGATTTTAACAAGTCAAAAGTGCTTCCCAGTGTTGATTGTTTGGTTGTATTTGTGAGGTTTAAACTTTGTCCTGAACCTTCGGTCTTCCCCTTCATCTATGTAGTATATTTGAAAACAAGTGCATTACTCTGTGTGACCATTAGGTGGCACTGTGACTGTAGGAAATCTAGCAGAATATTGGAGAGTCTGGATCCAGAGATTTGAACGGTTTCTTGTCGCCAGCGGAATCGACGAAAAGTCTGATTCAGTGAACATTGTGAGCCAAAGGAAAAATGTGCTGTATTCAAGTGCAAGGAATATCAGAGACTTGTGATGCATATGTGACTGATTTAAAAAACAAAGTGAAAGACTGAGTCTGAGCACTTCACCGACTCACTGACACTTATTGATGTAAATGTTCGCACATCCAAGTGGAGAACAAGGTGGATTGAGGAAAACCTACAGTATGACCCTCGCAGAACTGGTCAGTGCCAATAAGGCAGAATGAAACATCTTTATGTAATCTGAATTAGATGACATATATGACACACACTGCAATCAATCTCACTATAATAAAGTAAGGTAGCCGTCTTCAATTTCATAATGACACCATAGTTAAACTGAAACAATAGTAGGTACAGTAGCCTATGCTGTACCAGGATCATTCTCCATAGGTGTTAATAGAGGGGTTAATCGTACCACAGAACACAGCACATACACCTACTACCTTTCACCAGACAGTGCCAATTCATTTAATATCTCACCTCTGCATTTATAGCCAAGCCACTTGAGGGAGGACACAGGTCCCACACACTGGAGACACTTGTCCAAGGGGGAGACAGTTGCACACACCAGGCTATGTTTCTGACACTGTTGGAATGTTTTTATTGTAACATTTATTGTTAGCAGACAGTTTGAGCAGCAAGACATTTCAGAATCATATGTATTTATCTTAAAAGTATTAAAAAAACAAACACATTTCCATCAAATGTCTACATTACATTCAACTTACCCTCTCACTGTTGACAACTGTCTCCATTTCAGTTGGACTGCAGAACTGATTCTCCATGTCCATCTAAGATAGAGAACAAGAGCAGACGTGTTCAAAATTAACACGTGGTCTGCCTGTGTTCATTTCTTCATTTCCATTAAGTGACAGGTGTAGTGGCACTCTGTTCACTCTAATTTGGACCACCTTTTGAGTCAGTCCACAAAACACTATTTTGGACGCGAGCGATGAGACATGAAAACTTTCCTTGGCTTTTAAAATGTTTACTTGAAAAGATTAAGGTAATTTACAAGTCCAAAGCACGGTCAAAAGACTGTGTTGCTTCCAGCATTTTTTGACTCAAACTGAAAGTGAAACTAAACTTCTCCTTACATGAAACCACAGTCACAAAATTAAAGTGACATCACAACCTAGAATACAAAACATAGAAAAGACTTTATCATGTATCTACACATTGCGAAATTATTAATTTTAGTCTAATTTAAACCTTATGAATTATAATGAAATTATCATTACCCATTTTTAACTGTTTTAACTAAATTATTAACCATTACTTAATCAGGCCCTTACAACAGGATAAAAATAAGTGTGGAAATACAGCTTTAGAAGGTCTGTCAAAAATGTCTTGCACAGGCTCCAGACTAAGGGTGCGTCCCAATACTCCCCCTCGCCCTCCTTTTCTTCACTAACCCTAACTTTTGCGCGTTCCCGTGAAGGTAGTGTCGTCCCAATTCCTCTTTTCACCTAGGGGGAGGGGGCATAACGAGGGCTAGGGGCTGAGAATAGCCCCTTCAAATCGAGGGATTTCAGATGCTGACTTGGCGAGCGAGGGGGTATGAAGATTTCCCAGAATGCTTTTCGTCGTCATTTGCGGACTGAATCCAAAAAAAAAACATGGAGGACATTTCTTATTTTTTTGGGAATAAAATCAATATTTTGAGTTAGTTTCTGCATAAAAATGCATTTTGATTACATTTCTCGGCGCAAACCAATATTTTACTTTCATAATATTCACTCAGTGAATGTACATAATCTCTTTTTTGTCCGTTGTTCGCTAAGATCGCGCCGGAATATGGTTACGTAACCTACGTAAGCGACACCGTAGGTTACGTAAGCGACGCCGTAGGTTACGTAAACTACGCCGTAGGCTGCGTCTATTTAAAGCTCGCCGACCGAGGAAAACATGCTTTGCAGACTCGTCTCGATTTTGAGCAAGCAAGCATTTTTTCTTTTTTTTTTGAGTCAAATGGCGACCCGCAAAGAGCAGGAGGATATTGAACCCACAAATGTAAGTATAATGTCCCATGGAATTAAAAAAATCACAGTGCTTTTGTATGTTTTAACAGTTTGAACAGTACATAGAAATACCACATTGTTTATTGTTTATTTTTAATATACCAAAGAGTGAAATTACCGGAGTCAAATTCCTTGTTGGTCAATGTTAGAACCTGGCCAATAAAGCTGATTCTGATTCTGAGTTAACGTAAGATAATGCAATACGTGGCTGTTCATGAGTCGGGTAGATAACATGCCGTGTCCTGTTAACTACTCGTTAAACTCTCATATTTTTTACAAATTTGTTGGATATTTCACATTACTATAAGGCAGCAATGTTATTTGGGGGGGGGGGGGGGGGTTACGAATTAATAACGTTGCTTGCTGCCTGTTATCATAGTTCAAACTTTTTTTGTTTGTTTGTTTGTTTTCTTTTCGAGGACGTTTGTGCATTGCAGTAATCACATTTCATTCCAGGGACTCCGGATCAGGTCCGACACCTTTAGCTTTAGGACTACCAACGAGGAGAATTTTACAAAGAAGAAATATGCTGCTAAACCACTGTGGGAGTGAGTGATCTAGCTATCTGCTTGCAGAATATCTGTGATGGGGTCCTTAACCATGGTATAACTACTATTCATCACTGTTTTCTGTTACAGGAAACTCATCAAAGAGCTGGAACTGGAGGGGAAGGTGACCACAGCACAAATTGGCAAAAAATGGGAAAAATCTTTAAAAAAAATATAAGGTAAGCAATGGTTATGGTTATGGTAAGTAATATTATCTGCTGAAGAGATGATGCTTAACAAAAAAAAATCCATGTAAAGTATTTATTAATAATCTTGTGCGTGCGTGCGTGTGTGCGTGCGTGCGTGTGTGTGTGGGCTCCGAGACAGACAGTGGGGAGGCCACAGCAGCCTCATAGCCTTTCTACAAAGAGATGCATGAGGTTTTGGGGTCCAGACCTTCAATCCAGCCTCCATGTTTGTTGGCCTCTTATGAAGATCCCACGCAAATACTCATGGTAAGTTTAGCAGTAAAAAAGCACAATCTTATTCCCCAGTCCTTCTTCCTATAGCTAGCTTGTGCTACGACCGGTGGTTCCCTCCTGATTGTGAGTGATACGACACTACAGTACCTGAAGATCTAACTGTTATTTTCTTTTCAGAACATAATCGACCCTCCATCCTCACCGGTGTCCTCTCTGACAAATTCAGAGGAAAGCACAGAGGTAATTTTTATTTATACAGTGATAATTAACCTGGTATGATGTTGTGGGTGTGTATGATAGTCCAGTCATGTGTGTAATCAACATGTGTATCCATCTTTTTTTTTATCTCAGAACACTTTGGAAGACGCCAGCACATCGGCCTCAAGCTCTGCCTCACCAGCTGGAAGAGGAAGCTGGAGCTTCAGGCATCAGGTCCACTTTCCCCCCGATCCCCCAAAAAAAGAAACTCTCTATGCAGGACTTCCTTCAAGCTGAGGCCGCCAAAGAAGACAGAAGATGTCAAAAAAATGAACACATGGACAGGTTCCTGAACCTCTTAGAGAAAATGGTGGACCAGACACCTCATCAGCAGTAGCAGCACATACACTGCAAATTTTTTTTTTTGTACATATTTCTGTGCAAATTTTTTTATATGGAACAGCACCTTTCTTTGTTCTGCGTGCAATGTTTACTTTTTTTCTTTTTAAAAATGTTATTTGAATATAGCAAATAAAGCCTTTTTTACTGCGGATTCTCTCACTATCCTTATTTTACTATTGATCTTGTTGTACAGTTTATAATTTGAGACATTACCTTACTTTGAGAAACCCCAGAAGAGAAAACTGTTGTGAAACAAGTTTTATTAGACAATTTAAAAGTATTTCCAAGTGAGTAAAACCACACAAGTACAAAACTATATGAAGAACACATGGACAGGTTCCTGAACCTTTTAGAGAAAATGGTGGACAGGACACCTCATCAGCAGTAGCAGCACATACACTGCAAACTTTTTTTTTTGTAAATATTTCTGTGCACATTTTTTTATATGGAATATAAGTGCCATATTAACAGCGCTACAGCTGAAATTAAAACAGCTTTTAGCTCTGGGCTTCCTGATCAGGGTAGGGATGGAAACGAGGGGTAGGGGGAGAATTGGGACAGGGCCCTGGACCAAGTGCCCTAGATTTCAAGTGCCCTAAAATCTCCCCCTTCTTTTTTAGGGCTTAGGGAAGAAAAGAAGTGCGAGTGGAGAAAAGAAGGGCGAGTGAAGGAGAATTGGGATTGGCCCTTACACTCTCCATATGTAGAAAGAGCAGCAGTGCCCCCTGGTGGTGAGTTATAAAATCTCAACATGAACCCAAGAGTGAACAATCTATCGTAATAATAATTAAAACAAAAAAGACTTTACACTGCAAAAATTCAAAATCTTAACAAGAATATATGTTTTATTTCCAGTTAAAATGTCTCATTATTGGTAAAAAAAAAAAAAAAAAAAAAAATCTCATTACACTTAAAACAAGACTCATCATTGGAAAAAACAACAATTTTCATCTGTTTCAAGTAGATTTTCACTTAAAATAAGTACAAAAAACTGCCAGTGGAACAAGATTTTTTTGCTTGTAATGAGAAGATAAATCTTTTCCCACTGGCAGATTTTTCTACTTATTTCAAGTGAAAATTTACTTGAAACAGGTGAAAATTGTCAAATAAGTATTTTTTCTGGTAATGACTCTTGTTTTAATTGTAATGAGATTTTCTGACTAAAAATGAGACATTTTAACTAGAAATAAGACAAATATTGTTAAGATTTTGAGTTTTTGCAGTGTAGTTCAGCAACAAGAGGAAAGTTGTCAGTGACGCAGATTATTGGTACAGCGTGATCAGTACAACCAGAATTTAGCTCAGAAAACAAGCTAGGAGCTCTCCAGGGTTCCGATGGAGCTCTCCATGATTCTGATGGAGCTCTCCATGGTTCTGATGGAGCTCTCCAGGGTTCTGATGGAGCTCTCCAGGGTTCCGATTGAGCTCTCTATGGTCCTGATGGAGCTGT
The DNA here is from genome assembly GCF_033807715.1 of Cololabis saira. NCBI lineage: Eukaryota > Metazoa > Chordata > Actinopteri > Beloniformes > Belonidae > Cololabis > Cololabis saira. Next base: position 50,264,779 of record NC_084589.1, read on the forward strand.
CCAGGGTTCTGATGGAGCTCTACGGGGTTCCGATTGAGCTCTCTATGGTCCTGATGGAACTCTCCAGGGTTCTGATGGAGTTCTCCAGGGTTCTGATGGATCTTTCCAGGGTTCTGATGGAGCTCTCCATGGTTCTGATGGAACTCTCCATGGTTCTGATAGAGCTCTCCAGGGTTCTGACAGTCTCATGAAGGGGGTGGGAGACATTGTCCATGATGGAGGACAGCTTAGCACCATCCTCCTCTCCCCCACCACCTCCACCGGGTCCAGACTGCAGCCCAGGACAGAGCCGGCTTTTCTCACCACCTTGTCCAGTCTCTTCCTCTCTGCTGCAGTGATGCTGCTGCTCCAGCAGACACACCATAAAAGATGACCGGAACACGTGAGCAGTGATTCCCATCCTGCTAAAGCCATCCTGGAGGACTGTTGGGAACATAATAAATCAAATATTATGAGTTTTGGGTGGGTAGGAAACATATAAGCAGTACAAGCAGGTTTAGGTCATATACACTTCAGTCCGACAGTCCCATATTCATGTACTCCTCCCTGGGTATTCATAGAACCGTCAGTAAACTTTGACATACAGCAACAATTGAAGAAAAAGGAACAGGCAGATTTCCGAGGGAAGGGTAGCTGAAAGTTATCTGGAACAACACTTTTCAGACAAAATATTAATTTTCACTGATGGGTCAAAGGACCCTGATACTGGAAGAACAGGAGCTGCAGTTTTCATTCCACACTACAAAACACATATCAAGAAAAGAACCACAGAGCATTTATCAGTATATACAGTTGAACTTGCAGCTATCATTTTAGGCTTGGAATGGATAGAAGAAAACAACCATAACAAAACAGCAATAGCATCAGACAGTTGGGCAGCTCTTACAAGTATTAAAACCATGAAGTCATGTAGGCAAGATCTCATATATAAAATACATAATCTACTTCACAGAATGCACAAGAGGGGGTTGACAGTTTGCTTCATTTGGGTTCCTGCCCATGTAGGGATAGAAGGGAATGAAGGAGTGGATATTCTGGCCAAACAAACACTCAAATCACACACTGTAGATACAGAAACTCCATTATGTAGGCCAGAGGGTAAATCAATAATCAAGAAACATATGGGGAAAGTGTGGCAAGAATACTGGGACATCCAAGACACGGGAAGACACCTTTACAACATACAGAAAACAGTTGGGTTGGGAAGAAGGAGGGGCAGGAACCGGAGGGAAGAGGCAATCATTACACGACTCAGGATAGGGCACACAGGACTGAACAATACACTGCACAAAATAGGAAAACACCCTGATGGCAGATGTGACTAATGTGGGCAGGCTGAATGTGTTCAGCATGTGTTGTTGGATTGTGGAGGATATGAGGTGGAAAGAAGGACATTAGCAGCAGCAGCAGAGGAAGCCAGGATGGCTTTAAATGTGGGGAACTTGCTGGGAGCAGAGTCAGGAGTTATGCTCAAGCATTTGATGGCATATCTGAAAGATACAGGGCTACTGGAGAGGATTTGATCTCCTTATTTAGTTTTTGTTTTATTTTATTTATTTATTTTATTTTATTTTTATTTTTATTTTTATTTTTATTTTTATTTTTATTTTTATTTTTATTTTTATTTTCTTATTTATTTTTTATTATTTTGTCTGCTAGTCTACTGTTCCACACTCCAGTCCAGTAGGTGGCGGTAATGCACCTTCAAGTTGGTTTGCCAACCGCCAATAAACACCATTGAAGAAGAAGAAGAATTAAACGTAGAGAAGAAGAAGGAGAGGACGGTTCTGTTGTTTCCTTTCTTTTTCCTCTTCAACAATGTCTAAGGTGAATCATCTGAGAGAGTTTATCGGTCAGCGACTAACAGCAGCTGCTGTAGAAATATTGTCAGTGTTTGAAAAAAGCATCTTGGAGTATGAAGAAGAGCTCGACCGTCAGCGCAGACTGTTGGACCTCGCCTGGAAACCTGAAATCAGACTCCACAGAGTCGGTACGTAACCCTGGAAAGTTGAATGAATGAACACATGAGTAGGACTCCTACAAGATCCCTTTGTTTCCAGTTAAAAGCCGTGGTGATGAAGCAAACCAACTAAATGGGAAACTCCCCAGCTCAAGCAGCTGCTGATGTGGGATTCGGAAACATCCCGAACTAACTTGTTGTTCTGTTTACTTGGTGCTGCCTTTCATGCTCCATTCACACTCTGGACCAGACTCATATTTCACACTTTATCAATGAATGAATGAATGAATTTTTATTTCGAACATGTATATAAAAAATAAACAGTAACATCTTCATATTCACATATGTTGGAAAAAAGGAGTAGGAAGAAGTCTACACTTTTTCCTAGTTCCTACCCCTTTATAACTCTATGAATTTACATTATTGCTATTATTATATCTACACAATATCCATATAAATATAGTCTATATAAATACTATGTAAAACATGCCTATTACCACATAATTATCCATATGAGTATATAGCTAAAAATTAATATTACATGAATATTATATCAATATATAGAAAATACAAATATTTTATAAATCTATATAAATATACACTATATAACTACATAAATATCCCTATAAATATATATATGCTACATACCTAATAAATATATAACATCTATTACATAATTATAACTATCCCTCTCAACATATAATATATACTACATAAATATCCACATAAATATCTAAACATATCTTAAGCAAGTATAATATACCATTTTTCCCTATTTTATTTGTTTCTCACACTCGTTACCCCATTTCCTCTTCCATATACCTGTTTATAAATCATTTTTTGTATCTCCTTTTAAACAGATTTATGTTAGTACCTTTTCATTTCCAGCTCCAAACTGTTCCACAGAGTCTCCACAGTTCCATATGCACATGCTGCACATTGTTGTTCCTACTTTATGTTTTCTTTATGTTTACTTTATTTCACAAAAACATGAAGTTTACAAATTATATATCTGAAACAGAACATAGAAATCACATTTCATGCCAGGGGGGATAAGAGTGGTGCTGCCTTTTATGGTCCATTCAGACTCTGGACCAGACTGATATTTCATACTTTAAACTTAATCCTTTATTTAGTAGAAAAGATGCAGATCAAAGTGGCTCCGTGTAGATTTTTTTTTTTATTCATTAATTCAGCACAGTATAAAAAACAGAACAAGTAACATACAAATGTAAAAGAGAGATTGGTAATGTGCTAGGCTGAGGCAAAAAGCCCAAGGGGCTTATACGAGGCCTCTACCTGTAAAATACAGCAAAATATTGTACAAAGATTTAAAATATGCAGAATACATGATTGCAGTCTAAAAACAAAGACAAAGCAAATAAACAGCAGCATGAATAGAATACATGGTTTCTACATGATTAAAGAAAAAAATAACACATCTAAAATTATCATTAGGTAATGTGATCTATTAAATGTGTCCTGAGTTTACGTTTAAAATGATTGAATGAAGTAGAGGTAGACGAGATTGCTGTAGGTGTTCCATAACTGTATCTGATGGAGAACTGACACAAACCAGTACGGAACTTCAGGAGATTTAAATGATTAGCCTGTCTTGTATTAAAATGGTGCATATCACTGTTGAACTGAAAACAATCTTTACATGGCAAAGAAAATGAAAGTGGAAGGAACAATACTTTGAAAATACAATTGCAGGTTTAATATGTATTTAACTTAAAGATGGGTAAAATATTGAGTTGTTTGAAAAGAGGGGCAGAATGAGCAGACCAATTACTGTGTGTGGCAATCCTGCACAATCTTTTTTACAACATATGAAGTTTATGAAGATGTGTGTTATAGGTAGCTCCCCAAATACTATTACGGTAAATGAGATATGGATATATCAAGCTATAATAAAGAGTTGGGAGACAATTTTCATTCACCAAACTACGGAATTTATCAATAATACCAATAGATTTAGATATTTTTTACAGACATGGTTGATGTGGATTTTCCAGCTTAAACTTTCATGGATAATTACACCAAGGAAGGTTGTTGATGTAACCTGAGTGAGCGGATCATCTCCTATAGACAGACCGGTGTTAGATTTACAATATATTTTATTTTTTGATGCAAATATAATAAAATTAGATTTTTTTTTATATTCAGTGATTTTTGTTAATATTAAACCATTTTGAAATGTTTTGTAAATCATGGTTGGCCTTTCCCATTAGAGAGGAAAATCATTATGTGAAATAAATAAGTTTGTATCATCGGCAAAAAGTACAGGAAACAAGGAGGACAAGGCTGCGGCCAAATCATTTAAATCAAAAATAACAGGGGCCCTAGTATAGACCCCTGGGGGACCCCGCATTTTAAGACGGTCCTCTCGGGTGATTTACCATCAATGATAACAAATTGCTGACGGTTATGAATATAATTGAAAAGCCACACACGAGTGATTCCAGCAAATTCATAGTGTAATAATTTTTGAAGAAGAATATCAAAATTAACTGTGTCAAAAGCTTTGGATAAATCAAAAAAGATTCCTAAAGCGTATTCATTATTATTGATTGCAGTGTGAATTTTATCAACCAATTGAAGTAAAGCCATTTCTGTAGAATAATTTTCCTAAATCCATATTGGTGTTTATACAGTATATTACAGTCCTGCAACTGTTTCATCATTCTGTTATAGACCAATTTCTCCAGGATCTTTGAGAAACATGGGAGAACAGAAATGGGCCGGTAGTTACTAAATATACTATGGCAGGGGTCCCCAAACCTTTTTCAGTGGGGGCCACATCAACTTTCCTTTGTGTGATGGGGGGCTGAGGTTAGTCTATAACAGGAAATGATATGGGCCAGGGTGACAACCAGTATTATTGTGGAGATTATAATGATCATTTGTTGCAGCTGCCCTTCGTTTGGCTTTGGCACCACCAAATGTGGTGCCACTGCCAAAAAGATGTGCAAAAAAGGTAATAAAATGTCTTCACATGTGTTTATTTGAAGTACCACAGATACATTTATTTTATAAAACATAACAACAGAAACTAATGGTAATATTCAGGTAAGAATGAGGTGATGTGATTTTGTAACAGGAACAGTTGAGTTAACAAACTGTAAGTGTTTTGTCTTTACAGGTAGTGAAATAATAATAATACAGAATAATGGTAAAGAACAAACAAACAGGTAAAGTAGTCTTATCTAGGTGAGCTGGCCTTATATGCCCAGATTAAAAACGAGTTATCAACAGGTAAGCAAATAATAATAATAATACAGAATAATAGTATAAAAAACAAACATAAAAAAACAGGTAAAGTAGTCTTATCTAGGTGAGCTGGCTTTATATGCAGATTAAAAACAAGTTATCAACAGGTAAGCAAATAATAATAATAATACAGAATAATAGTATAAAAAACAAACATAAAAAAACAGGTAAAGTAGTCTTATCTAGGTGAGCTGGCTTTATATGCACAGATTAAAAACAAGTTATCAAGAGGTAAGTAAATAATAATAATAATAATAATACAGAATAGTTTGCTCACAGATATATGTGCTCCCAAAAACTGTGGACATCTTCGTTGCGTGCTTTCTTATGTTGCAGGTGTCGCTTGGGAGAGCAGCGTAGTAACTCCATGAGACTGTTGGGCCTGAATTTGTCTTTCAGTACATCACAGGTCTGCAACTCCGCCAGTTCAAACTGAAGAGACGGCAGGGTGTCGCTAACGTCGGCAGCAAAAGGATTCTGGAATATGCAGATTTCTTTGGCGTGGACATGAAGCTCATGGAACCGCACACCGAACTCCGCCCTCAGTGTTTCCAGTGCGTCCTTGCACTTCTCGGTTGGGAACGGGGCTGCTGGTTTCTCAGCTGAGAGGCTTTGAGTGGCAGGGAGATGGTAAAGTTGTGTCTTTGCACCTGTCCAATAAGCACCGCCAGTTTAAGCTCAAATCCTTTGATGTGGGAATACATGTCACCAATTAGTTTTCCCTTGCCTTGAAGCTGCAAGTTGAGGCCTTTAAAATTTCTGACACATCTGTTAAAAAGGCGAGGTCCCATTTCCATTCTGTGTCGATCAGCTCTGGGACAGTTTTTCCCTGTGTCAGGAGAAAGGCGTTGATTTCGGTAGTAGGTCGTAAAAACGCTTCAAAACTTCCCCGGCTTAACCAGCGGACTTCAGTGTGGTAAAGCTCGTCTCCGTGGGCTGATTATTCTTTCTTTGCAGCACAGTGCTTGCTGGCGAATCAAGCAGTGGACTTGTAGCGGGAGTGTGAGATCTCTTTCTGCCATTTCCTTTTTCACGCACCCGACGAGCCCCCGCGACGCGCCGGTCATATTTGGAGCACCGTCCGTTGTGATGCTGGCCAGCTTAGACCAGTCCAGATCCAACTCTTCCATTGTTTGGCAAACTTTACCAAAAATATCCTCCCCTGTTGTGTGAGACTTTGTAATGCTGCCAGCTCCTCGGTAACTTCAAAGTTGGAATTTACTTCCCGAATAAAAATGAACAGTTGTGCTGTGTCCTGCATGTCGTTGCTCTCATCCAATGACAACGAAAAATACACAAAATCTTGAGCTTTCTCTTTCAGCTGGGAATGTACATTATCCCCCATTTCTTCATCCCGCCTGGTGACTCTAGATGCGGACAGACTCACCGCGTTTAGGACAACTTTCTTGTCCGGACACACCTCCTCCGCAGCAGTGGTCCAACACTTTTTAATAAACTCCCCATCACTGAACGGCTTTCCACAGCGTGCTATCAGTTTAGTTACCTTGAAGCTGGGCCGGACGGACGCCACGTTCATCTGCGTCTGACGCAGTAATGTGCTCTGTTGGGCTAATCCACATTTTAGCTTAGTCAACTTGTCTCACCTCACTTGGCCCTGCAGGCTAGCATACTGCTCCCCATGGCGGGTTTCATAATGTCGACGAATGTTAAATTCTTTGAACACTGCTACCGTTTCTTTGCAGATCAGACAAACTGCCTTTTCCTTGCACTGAACAAAAAAATAGTCATCTGTCCACTGCTGTTTGAAAACTCTGCACTCTGAATTTATTTTTCGTTTCCCCAAAACTTTTTTTTTTAAATATTTTTATCTCGGATTTTTTCCCCCATTTTATCACCCAGTGCTCCTACCTAAGTAACAGTCCTGGGCATTGCCATCCTCTACCAACCCCAGGAGTTCCTGCACTGAGCTCAGGTCTCCTCCTTAACCTGAGGAGTGAGCAGGCCGCATCTTTTCACCAGGCAGGGTGGGGTTTCTCCGGCCGGACGTAGCGCATGGAAGGATCACGTTATTCCAGCCGGATCCTCCCTCCCCACCCCATCTGGCGCCCCGGTTGGCCAGAGGGGGCATGTATAGCCCAGGACTGTTGCATGTTTTTGTGAGGGTAGCTCACATTAGCTACCAAGGGAACACGGGGAGAACATGCAAACTCCACACAGTAACACGCACTTCAGCGCCAACAGCGTCCCCGGCGGGAATTGAACCCAGGACCTTCTTGTTGTGCTGCTGTTTTGGGAGAAAATCACTTATAGAGGCTCGGGAGTGGTCGGCTGCGCAAAAATGAATCACACACACACTCGCTTTAGCTATAATATATATGAATACATTTATTAGCCAGCAGTGGATATAGAAAGACTTGCACACAATTGCTCTTTGCTAGGATAACTCTGTGTCAAGTTATCCCCCACAAATGGCGAAGCAACAGACAATTACACAGGGGCTAGGCGGTGTATCTCTTACCTCAACACAGAAGGACTGGAGAGCCGGAAAGTCCTGGCAGAGTAGCCGAAAACCCGCTGGGCGTCGTGCACTAGACCCGCAGCTGACTCTGACCCGAACTTCCGGCTGACTACGTCTTTATACGACATCTCGCGGAGGGGGTTGAAAGGGCCCCTTCAACCCCCGCCCGCAAGCTCTCACGCTAAGTCTTGGATCACACGGGAGCTCTCCCGTGTGAACAAGCGCCTTTCTCACAGTTTACATTTGTTATGATAAACAGCAGGTGCATGGCTGATTAAAGCTGTGTTTTGGGAATTCAGGGCATTCAGGACACAAAATGTATTTTTCTCCCTTCAGCTGCACTACCAGCTGCGCTACCGTGCCCCTTTGTCGTCTTCTTCTGTCAGCTCACCACTCGCGTGCTCGACGCGCGGCCATGGTAAAAGTCACGTCAGAATATACCATTGTGTGAGGGGGTGAAGATGAGCCACTATTAGTTATAAATAGCTCATAACTATGGTCAATTTTAATCAGAATGCCAACATTTAAGTACGGATATCTTATGATAGGAAAATTTAAAGAAAAAAAAAAATTTAAATTTAAAGATTTAAAGAACTTAAAATTTTCTGGGATCGTAAGTGGGCCACTCCAATTGCTTTGGCGGGCTGGATGTGGCCCGCGGGCCATAGTTTGGGGACCCCTACACTGGTCTCCAGATTTGTAAACAGGGACTACTTTGGCAATTTTGAGGTCATTGGGTATTATTCCACTTTCTAGAGATTTGGTGAAAATATGAGTCAAAGGCTAAGCAATTGAATGTCTAGTTTTCATAATTAAGTTAGATCTGACCTCATCATGACCAGCAGCTGAGTCTTTCAGGCACATAATTATGTCCAAGATTTCCTTCTCTGTAGGGGGCTTGAAGCTCTGAATAGAAGGGTGGGAACCTGTCAGAAACTCAGATGGAGACCCGGCTATAGGAGTTATTCTTTCTGAAAGAACTGTACCAATATTAACAAAATAATTGTTAAAAACATATGCAATGTCAGATGGGTCAGAGTAGACTCTATTTTCAAATGGCGTCCGTATTAATGGTGCCATCGGTGTAAACCGGAGTCAAGTTCTCTCGTCTGATTATGTCTGACCTGGCAATAAAGCTTTTTCTGATTCTGATTAACAAATTACGATGGAAGAGTGGTTGTAGACTTATTCATATTTAGAAGCTGGTTAATGACTCCCCAGGTAGTTTTTATGTTATTAGAAGCCTCATTGAATTTGTTGGAAAGGTTCTTTTTCTTGGCAGTTCTAACGAGATGATTATAATTGTTACGAAATGTCTTATAATTTGCTATATTAATTGGGGATGGATTACTGATGAATTTCTTATACAATCTATTCTTAGCTTTCAGAGACTTTATTGCTGACAAGAAGAAAGTACCTGTTGAAAGACTTGAAAAATGACTGATATGCTTGTTCAACATCATCATGGGTGTATACATCATCCCATAGGATGTCATCAACCTGCTTCTCAAACCTGTCAACATTTATTTTGTTATACACTATGTACCTTAGAACTAGAACTAGTAAGATGTGAGATGACACTGGCAAAAAACACGATGGTTGGAGGATGCTCATATAGGTGTTCATATGCAGTACTTGTAGTTAGATCGTTATATATGACGCGGAAGAAGCCATTTCTAGAACAACAACTTTATTCTTCAACTGTCTCGATACCAACGCAGTAACACAACAGTACTGTCACAGTGCCGCCTAATGGTCACACAGAGTAATGCACTTGTTTTCAAATATACTACATAGATGAAGGCGAAGACCGAAGGTTCAGGACAAAGTTTAAACCTCACAAATACAACCAAACAATCAACACTGGGAAACACTTTTGACTTGTTAAAATCCTAACTTTTTGTCCCTTTTTGTAATTCCAGAACTCCCACAAGAAAATGTTTGTAAGGTGGAGGAGGACGGGGTTTTCAGTGACCAGCACCTGGATAACCTGGAGAGGAGCTGCAGCCCGGACCAGGAGGAACCAGGGCATCCACAGACTACAGAACTGGAGGAAGACTCCAGCGGTCAGGAGATGAAGCACGAGGACGTAGAGGTGGATGTCTCATTGGTCAATGTCGCTGATGTGAAAGTTGAAAATGGTGAACCAGGACCAAACTGTGGCCAGCTGCTGTTGCACACTTCTCCTGAAGCTCAAAACAAAGATGAGGAAGGGACTGAAAGTTTACGCTCAGACTCCAGTAAAACTGCAGATCCGGAGCCAATGAGACGACACGGTGACCACGAAGATGCTGCTGTCCCGTCAGACAGCAACTGTAAATCAAAGCTGACCAGGACCCACACGGGGAAGAAGGTATTTTCTTTCAGCACTTGCAGGGAAGATTTCAGTAAAAGTTGTAATTTAACGGATCACATTAAGATACACGCTGGCGAAAGGCCGTACCTGTGCAACACCTGCGGCAAAACCTTTAGTACATTATCAAATCTTAAACGGCACATATACACGCACACGGGCGAGAAGCCCTACATCTGCAAAACATGTGGAAAAAGTTACAGGCAACGTTCCCACCTGGTGGGTCACTCGAGGACCCACACCGGCGAAAAGCCGTACCTGTGCAACACCTGCGGAAAATCTTTTGGACACGCATCACTTCTTAAAAATCACATATACACGCACACAGGCGAGAAGCCCTACATCTGCAAAACATGTGGAAAAAGTTACAGGCAACGTTCCACCCTGGTGGTTCACTCGAGGATCCACACCGGTGAAAGGCCGTACCTGTGCAACACCTGCGGAAAAACCTTTACTAGATTATCAGATCTTAAAAGCCACATAACCATGCACACGGGCGAGAAGCGATATTTGTGCAAGACATGCAACAAAGGTTTTAGCCGCAGATTTGATTTGCTGAGTCACATGAAAAATCACCTGGAGGAGAAGTCTGGTGACTCGTGACAAATGAAGTTCATGTTGTCGTCCTCCGGGGGCAGCTGTCCACTCCTGTCTGACCCACAGAAGAAGAACCCGCAGAAGTCCAACCACCACCTCCTGTGGCTGATGAGCCTAATCCCCTCCCCACAAGGGTTGCAGGTTCAACCCGGATTTATGCTTCTCCGTCAACTTGAGGCAGAGGGAACGATGAGGTTGTGTTGCAATGAGGTTTTTTTTTTAAGTTCTCCATTGAGGTTGTTTGAATCCCTTTTCCTTCTTAAAACTGTGTTATTTGTTGCTGTTGGTAACTTGCCGTCTCCACGGTGCAAATAAAGAGCTGTTAGTATTTGCTGAAGTTTTTTTAAACGTGTCAGTTTCTTTCGTTCATCTACAAAGCCTCTCTCCCACGTCCTTTTTCCCGTCTGTTTCTTGTTCACTCACATTCTCTTTGTAAAGTTAATCTGCAGCTCCATGTTGTTAAACTCTCTCCATCTACTCCGTTCAGAGGTTGTATATTGTGATGTTATACATAGTTCGGTGAAAACTGTAAAAGGCTTTATGCATTTTAAAATCTGAGCTGCACGTACATCAGATTATCGTGATAATTCATGGGACAAACTAAGTCAAAACAATGTAATTCAAATGATCCATGCTGTTTTATTGTAACTATACAAGCTAAAGTTACAACATATTTGTCTACGTTTTTTACATTATTTAAATAATATTAAATTAACAATATTATTTAATCACATGTATAAAATCAAGTTGTACTAGATTTACAACTCGTCTGACACATGATTTATTATAAAGCTGATGTTGAGATCCGTGTTGAAGCTGCAGATCTGCAGGTTGGAGAGCAGGAAGAAGAGGGAGGATCATCGGGATCAGATTCCAGGAAGAGGACACACTTTGGATTTAACCATTTTATATCAGACATCCGTTTAGAAGTAAATGTCTTTTTACCTCAACTCATATTTAGTCAGAAATAATCATGAAAAATGTAATTAAGTTTTCATTTTAGATGGATGAATCATTTTATTGTTTATAATTCTGGAATATTACACTCTCCATATATAGAAAGAGCAGCAGTGCCCCCTGGTGGTGAGTTATAAAAGCTCAACATAAACCCAAAAGTGAACAATCTATCATAATAGTAATAATAATAATAATAATAATAATAATAAAACAACACAAACAATACTTTACACTGCAAAAACTCAAAATCTTAACAAGAATATTCATCTTATTTCGACTTAAAATGTCTCATTTTTGGTCAAAAAAATCTCATTACACTTAAAACAAGACATCACTGGAAAAAACAACAATTTTCACCTGTTTCAAGTAGATTTTCACTTAAAATAAGTAGAAAAATCTGCCAGTGGAACAAGAATTTTTTGCTTGTAATGAGAAGATAAATCTTGTCCCACTGGCAGATTTTTCTACTTATTTCAAGTGAAAAATTACTTGAAACAGTTGAAAATTGTCAAATAAGTTATTTTTCTGGTAATGACTTGTTTTAAGTGTAATGAGATTTTTTGTCAAAAATTAGACATTTTAACTAGAAATAAGACAAATATTCTTGTTAAGATTTTGAGTTTTTGCAGTGTAGTGCAGCAACAAGAGGAAAGTTGTCAGTGACGGAGATTATTGGTACAGCGTGATCAGTACAACCAGCATTTAGCTCAGAAAACAATGTGGAAAGAGAAATGTCATCAAATGAAGTTGAAGAGTGGTGATGCACTTTTGTCCTTTATCCTCAACTTCCTCAAACACGTCATTTTGATCCAGTTTGTTATTTCACTGGTCTTGGCTTCATCAAATGACACATCCTTAGTCCCAAAAGCATCGTCACACGTGTCAGGGCTGGAGGCCTGAGCCTGGACTCCAAGATCTTCATCTGCTGCTGTTACCGGCACCTCAGCTGCTCCAGCAGCTCCACGTTACACCAGTTCTTATATTTTCCTGCAGCTTTGCCGGCACGTCCCAATACTTTAGCTGTCTGTGAACCACAGTCTGCTGTGTTTCTGAATGTCTTTACATTTGTGTTTACATCATCCGTCTCTCTGTTGCTGCATTTTCCAGAGCGGGCAGCGAGACCTCAAACGCCATAAAACAGTTGAGATGTTAATTTATTTTATTTTGAACATTTCACACTTCACCTTAAAAACTGTTACTTGAATTGAACTGAAAAAAAGTTTAGTGAACTAATTAGTATTCTGAGTTGTGGAGATTAATGATATGAATACATTTTACTGAATGCCTAAAACCTAAGTAGAATGTAAGATAAAAGTATAAGAATTTGAATAAATGCAATGTCAAAATCTTTAAGATCTAAAATTAGATTTCTATAAAAGACAATAAAAAATCATGACCTCAGTTTTTATTTTCATTAATCCTTTTATGATTCTACACATTTACCGTAATGCTAAATAAAAAAATTAGACCAGTATCTACTTTAAACATATACTGAATTCTTTTATTTTTTTAACCACACAGTTGCAATAAATAATGGGAGAGGGACATGAATTCCTTCATGAATAAGGACTAAAAATAACATGAAAGGTATTTGGAATATATTGAACGATGCCATTAGGAAAAGTTCAAGACAGACTAATTATCCAGAATATTTAACCAATAACGATGAAGTCATTAATGATATGAATGAGGTGGTTAATCATTTTAACAGGTATTTTGTGAGTGTTGGACCAAAGCTGGCAGAAAAATGTGTGATCCTGGATCAGCTGATGGATGGAAGGAAACATTAATAAGTAGAAATCCAGATTCAATGTTTCTCACAGCTGTGGAGGAGAGAGAAATCATAGATATTGTAAGTAAATGTAAAAACAAGGTGTCAACTGACTGTGGTGATATGACAATAGTCAAAAAGGTTATTGATGGATTGTTAACTGACATACAGCTGTAATCAGTCACTCAGAACTGGGACATTTCCAAAAAAAAATGAAAACTGCAAAAGTCATCCTACTGTACAGAACTGGAGACAGACACCAATTCACTAATTACAGGCCTGATTCTTTACTCCCAACATTTTCTAAGATCTTAGAAAAAGTATTTATTTACAGGTTGGACAAATTAATGCCAATCAAGAGGCCACTACCCTAATTACGCATTAAACTTCTTGCTTTATATAATTCCAACCTGCCACAATACGAGGAAAAAGAGGCTTCAAACCCCTGCAGAAAACCTGTGGGTGATTCATGCATGAATGAACCGTCATTCTGAGTTTGGGGGTTAGTTTGGGATCTTAATTCCCTCTAGTGGTTAAATGTTGGAAACTGCAGCTTTAAATGTGTCTTGTATATCTATATATTTCACACCAAAATCAGTTTGATAGTTTGATCAGTTTGATATTTAAATGTTTTAATGTCTCAAAGACTTACCATGTGTATTATTTTGAAGCCCATTGCAATAAAAGTTTCTTAACAACATAAATGTTTTATGACAAATAATAAAGAACACATGGATTAAAAAATATTTGTATTTTATATATTGATATTAACAATCAGAAGCTTATCATATAAATTGTGTCAGCTCTCGTGTCAGAAAAAATAAAACTCTTTCTAAACCTTCTTGCTTGTGTTGTTTTCTCAGATGTAAATCACTTTGGATAAAAGCGTCTGCTAAATGACAGAAGTCGTAGTAAACCAGTGATGGAAAGAATGTTGTATGCATTTTGTTGTAATTACTTTCGTTGGTAAATGAAATACTTACTGTAACTGCGAGAAGGAACTATGTCATTTGTTCAGACTCCACTGCAGCCCTTCAGAGTTTGACTTCAAATAAAACAATAAGAGAAGATCTAGTGTTGGAAATATTAATGGTGTTGTGGAGGTTATGCAGAACTGGAATTACTGTGCAGTTTTGTTGGGTTCCTGCCCACATGGGTGTTGATGGCAATGAGAAAGCAGACAATATTGCTAAAAGAGCATTGAAATTGAGTAGTGAGGTAATTATGGAAATTCCTTTTGGTAAAGGTGAAGCAAAATCATGAATTAGAAAGGCAGTGAGGGATTCATGGCAGAAGGTGTGGGACAACGGTGTAAAAGGGAGACATTTTTATAACATACAGAAGTCAATTAACGTGAAGGTTTTCAAAGGAAAGTGTAGGAGAGAGGAAGTCATCATTTCTAGATTAAGATTAGGTCATACTAGTTTAAAATCAACTCTGTATTTAATGTCAAAGTCAGTGTCTGATAAATGTGATGAGTGTGATGTCACAGAGAATGTAGAGCATGTGATTCTTAAATGTGGCAAGTATGAGGTAGAAAGGAACGCTTTAAGAGACAGGATGTACGAGCTGGGACGGGAATGGAGTTTAGTAGGTTATTAGGGAGGAGTGAGGTGATGAGGGATTGTTATAAGGAAATCCTTGTCTTTCTTAAAGATGCAGGGATAGATAATAAGATTTAAATGTGGTTATCTTATTTTATTTAGGTATTTCCTTTTTCCCCCCTTTAAGTTAGACTGTAACCTGGTGTAATAATGATCCTGATGTTACACACTCCGGTACAGCAGGTGGCGGTAGAACCTAATAACGTTGGTTGTGATCCGCCATTAAACCTAGAGAAGAAGAAGGAGAGGACGGTTCTGTTGTTTCCTTTCTTTTTCCTCTTCAACAATGTCTAAGGTGAATCATCTGAGAGAGTTTATCGGTCAGCGACTAACAGCAGCTGCTGTAGAAATATTGTCAGTGTTTGAAAAAAGCATCTTGGAGTATGAAGAAGAGCTCGACCGTCAGCGCAGACTGTTGGACCTCGCCTGGAAACCTGAAATCAGACTCCACAGAGTCGGTACGTAACCCTGGAAAGTTGAATGAATGAACACATGAGTATGACTCCTACAAGATCCCTTTGTTTCCAGTTAAAAGCCGTGGTGATGAAGCAAACCAACTAAATGGGAAACTCCCCAGCTCAAGCAGCTGCTGATGTGGGATTCGGAAACATCCCGAACTAACTTGTTGTTCTGTTTACTTGGTGCTGCCTTTCATGCTCCATTCACACTCTGGACCAGACTCATATTTCAGACTTTATGAATCAATGAATGAGTTCATTTTTATTTGGAACATGTATATAAAAAATAAACATTAACATCTTCATATTCACATATGTTGGAAAAAAGGAGTAAGAAGAAGTCTACACTTCTTCCTAGTTCCTACCCCTTTATAACTCTATGAATTTACATTATTGCTATTATTATATCTACACAATATCCATATAAATATAGTCTATATAAATACTATGTAAAACATGCCTATTACTATAAAATCTGTTGTCAAATATCTTGGCATTTCCATCTCTAAAGATTCAGCAGAACGTGAAAATAAAAATGTGTGGAGGGTAATTAATGAATGCCAAAACAAACAACTCCTGGTTATTAAGAGACATCAGTTTATTAGGTCGTATCTTCTTAACCAAAATGCAAAGTCTCTCCAGATGTATTTATCCAGCAAACTCGTTGTCTATTCCCAATAACGTAATCAAAAAGATTAATCAGGTTAACTTTGATTATATCTGGAGAAAGAAAATGAATTACTTTAGGAAAACTGAACTGACCAAAGAATTCAAAGATGGAGGCCTGCAAGCTATAGATTTAGATTTATTTAATGGAAACCTAAAAAAGGAACTGGTTGAAATGTTTTCTACACAATAAGAGCTTTTGGTATCATATCTCCAGAGTCATTTTTAATAAATTGGGAGGCATGTTACTAAGTTACTGTTACTAAAATGCGACTTTACCGTTCAAATTTCATGCTTTAGACTTAATCGTTTATTTTGTAGAAAAGATGCAGGTCACAGTGTAAGATGTGAGATGACACTGGCAAAAAACGTGATGGTTGGAGGATGCTCATATAGGAGTTCATATCCAGGACTTGTAGTTAGATCGTTATTTATGACGCGGAAGAAGCCATTTCTAGAACAACAACTTTATTTTTCAACTGTCTCGATACCAACGCAGTAACACAAGAGTACAGTCACAGTGCCGCCTAATGGTCACACAGAGTAATGCACTTGTTTTCAAATATACTACATAGATGAAGGGGAAGACCGAAGGTTCAGGACAAAGTTTAAACCTCACAAATACAACCAAACAATCAACAGTGGGAAACACTTTTGACTTGTTAAAATCCTATCTCTTTGTCCCTTTTTGTAATTCCAGAACTCCCACAAGAAAATGTTTGTAAGGTGGAGGAGGACGGGGTTTTCAGTGACCAGCACCTGGATAACCTGGAGAGGAGCTGCAGCCCGGACCAGGAGGAACCAGGGCATCCACAGACTACAGAACTGGAGGAAGACTCCAGCGGTCAGGAGATGAAGCACGAGGACGTAGAGGTGGATGTCTCATTGGTCAATGTCGCTATTGTGAAAGTTGAAAATGATGAACCAGGACCAAACTGTGGCCAGCTGCTGTTGCTCACTTCTCCTGAAGCCCAAAACAAAGATGAGGAAGGGACTGAAAGTTTACGCTCAGACTCCAGTAAAACTGCAGATCCGGAGCCAATGAGACGACACGGTGACCACGAAGATGCTGCTGTCCCGTCAGACAGCAACTGTAAATCAAAGCTGACCAGGACCCAAACGGGGAAGAAGGCGTTTTCTTGCAGCACTTGCAAGAAAGAGTTCAGTAAAAGTAGTAATTTAATGGCTCACATGAAGATCCACACTGGTGAAATGCCGTACCTGTGCAACACCTGCGGAAAATCGTTTAGAAAATCATCAATGCTCAAGAAGCATAAAATTATCCACAAGGGCGAAAAGCTCTACGTCTGCAAAACATGTGGAAAGAGTTACACGCAAAATTGCAACCTGGTGATTCACTCGAGGAACCACACCGGCGAAAGGCCGTACCCGTGCAACACCTGCAGCAAAACCTTTACTAATTTATCGGATCTTAAACGCCACATAACCACGCACACGGGTGAGAAGCCCTACATCTGCAAAACATGTGGAAAGAGTTACAGGCAAGTTTCCCACCTGGCGGTTCACTCAAGGATCCACACGGGCGAGAAGCCCTACATCTGCAAAACATGTGGAAAGAGTTACAAGCAAGATTCCCACCTGCTGTTTCACTCGAGGACCCACACAGGCGAAAGGCCGTACCTGTGCAACACCTGCGGAAAATCGTTTATAAACTCATCACATCTTAAACGGCACATAACTGTGCACACGGGTGAGAAGCCCTACATCTGCAAAACATGTGGAAAAAGTTACAGAGAACGTTCCAACCTGGTGAATCACTCGAGGACCCACACCGGTGAAAGGCCGTTCGTGTGCAACACCTGCAGCAAAACCTTTACTAGATTATCAGATCTTAAAAGCCACATAACCACGCACACGGGCGAGAAGCGATATTTGTGCAAGACGTGCAACAAAGGTTTTAGCCGCAGAATTGGTTCGCAAACGAAGCTCATGTTGTCGTCCTCCGGGGGCAGCTGTCCACTCCTGTCTGACCCACAGAAGAAGAACCCGCAGAAGTCCAACCACCACCTCCTGTGGCTGATGAGCCTAATCCCCTCCCCACAAGGGTTGCAGGTTCAACCCGGATTTATTCTTCTGCGTCAATTTGACGCAGAGAGAACGATGTGGTCATGTACTTTTTTTAAAAGGATCCCTGGCTATTAAGACATGTAGGTCTTAAAAGATAAATGTTGGTATCAATTATAACAATGTGATATAAAAAACCTTTTTGATGTCTTCGTTTTTATAAAATTTGAAAATATAATTTAACATGTAGGTTGCCATTGTTGTTTACATTTTGGGTAGTGACGTCAGACGGTGGCTCCTGCTAACCCCCGTACACTGTTTTGACACCCAGAAACAGATGAAAACACAGCTAAACAGGTGACGGCGCACCAGAAACACAGATCAAAACACAGCTGAACATTAAGGTGACGGCACACCTACAAAAAAGTTAAAAAAAAAACAAAAAAAACAAGTGCTGCACCACTGTACAGAACTGGAGACAGACACCAATTCACTAATTACAGGCCTGATTCTTTACTCCCAACATTTTCTAAGATCCTAGAAAAAGTATTTATTTACAGGTTGGACAAATTAATGCCAATCAAAAGGCCACGCCCCTAATTACGCATTAAACTTCTTGCTTTATATAATTCCAACCTGCCACAATACGAGGAAAAAGATGTTTCAAACCCCTGCAGAAAACCTGTGGGTGATTCATGCATGAATGAACCGTAATTCTGAGTTTGGGGGTTAGTTTGGGATCTTTATTCCCTCTAGTGGTTAAATGTTGGAAACTGCAGCTTTAAATGAGTCTTGTATATCTATATATTTCACACCAAAATCATGTTAATTGATCCTCATTTCCTTCCCTGTGTTTCCTCTGGTCGTACCATCCGAAGTTTACCTTCCCTCTGACTTAACTTACTTTTTTATTTTAATGCCAAACGGTGACTCATGAGTCCTGCATGTGCACGTCAATAATAAATCCACCGACTGGAAGCGCTGAACTGAACTAAGTTGGATATTTAAATGTTTTAATGTCTCAAAGACTTGCCATATGTATTATTTTGAGGTCCATTGCAATAAAAGTTTCTTAACAACATAAATGTTTTATGACAAATAATAAAGTACACATGAATTTAAAAATATTTTCTTTTTTTTATTGATATTAACAATCAGAATCTTATCATACAAGACTGTCTCAGAAAATTTGAATATTGTGATAAAGTTCTTTATTTTCTGTAATGCAATTTAAAAAAAAAACAAAAATGTCATACATTCTGGATTCATTACAAATCAACTGAAATATTTCAGGCCTTTTATTATTTTAATATTGCTGATTATGGCTTACAGTTTAAGATTAAGATTCCCAAAATATTCAAATTTTTTGAGATAGGATATTTGAGTTTTCTTAAGCTGTAAGCCATGATCAGCAATATTAAAATAATAAAAGGCTTGCAATATTTCAGTTGATTTGTAATGAATCCAGAATGTATGACATTTGTGTTTATTTAATTGCATTACAGAAAATCACAATATTCTAATTTTCTGAGACAGTCCTGTAAAAATAGCGTCAGCTCTCATTGTGTCGGAAAAAATAAAACTCTGTCTAAACCTTCTTGCTCTTGTTGTTTTCTCAGATGTAAATCACTTTGGATAAAAGCGTCTGCTAAATGACAGAAGTCGTAGTAAACCAGTGATGAAAAGAATGTTGTATGAATTCATTTTGTTCTAAATACTTTCGTTGGTAAATGAAATACTTACTGTAACTGCGAGAAGGAACTATCCGTAGAACCGTGATTTCTACCGGAACTCCAGATTGTAACACCCGGCGGAAGGTCGGAAGTTTTGAGCGAACGGAACACGTGAGCAGTGATTCCTTTGAGGAGGACGGTTCTGTTTCCTTTCTTTTTCCTCTTCAACAATGTCTAAGGTGAATCATCTGAGAGAGTTTATCGGTCAGCGACTAACAGCAGCTGCTGTAGAAATATTGTCAGTGTTTGAAAAAAGCATCTTGGAGTATGAAGAAGAGCTCGACCGTCAGCGCAGACTGTTGGACCTCGCCTGGAAACCTGAAATCAGACTCCACAGAGTCGGTACGTAACCCTGGAAAGTTGAATTATACGAGGCCTCTACCTGTAAAATACAGCAAAAGATTGTACAAAGATTTAAAATATGCAGAATGCATGATTGCAGTCTAAAGACAAAGCAAATAAACAGCAGCATGAATAGAATACATGGTATCTACATGATTAAAGAAAAAAATAACAAATCTAGAAATATCATTAGGTAATCTGATCAATTAAATGTGTCCTGAGTTTACGTTTAAAATGATTGAATGAAGTAGAGGTAGACGAGATTGCTGTAGGTGTTCCATAACTGTATCTGATGGAGAACTGACACAAACCAGTACGGAACTTCAGGAGATTTAAATGATTAGCCTGTCTTGTATTAAAATGGTGCATATCACTGTTGAACTGAAAACAATCTTTACATGGCAAAGAAAATGAAACTGGCAGGAACAATATTTTGAAAACAAAATTGCAGGTTTGATATGTATTTAACTTAAAGTTGGGTAAAATATTGAGTTGTTTGAAAAGAGGGGCAGAATGAGCAGACCAATTACTGTGTGTGGCAATCCTGCAGAATATTTTTTACAACATATGAAGTTTATGAAGATGTGTGTTGTAGGTAGCTCCCCAAATAATATTACAGTAAATGAGATATGGATATATCAAGCTATAATAAAGAGTTGGGAGACAATTTTCATTCACAAAACAACAGAATTTGCCAATAATACCAATAGTTTAGATATTTTTTACAGACATGGTTAATGTGGTTTTTCCAGCTTAAACTTTCATGGATAATTACACCAAGGAAGGTTGAGTGAGCGGGTCATCTCCTTTAGACAGACCGGTGTTAGATTTACAATATATTTTATTTTTTGATGCAAATATAATAAAATTAGATTTTTTATATTCAGTGATAGTTTGTTAATTTTAAACCATTTTGAAATGTTTTGTAAATCATGGTTGGCCTTTCCCATTAAAGATGAAAAATCATTATGTGAAATAAATAAGTCTATCATCGGCAAAAAGTACAGGAAACAAGGAGTACAAGGCTGCGGCCAAATCATTTAAATCAAAAATAACAGGGGCCCTAGTATAGACCCCTGGGGGACCCCGCATTTTAAGACGGTCCTCTCTGATGATTTACCATCAATGATAACAAATTGCTGACGGTTATGAATATAATTGAAAAGCCACACACGAGTGATCCCAGAAAATCCATAGTGTAATAATTTTTGAAGAAGAATATCAAAATTAACTGTGTCAAAAGCTTTAGATAAATCTAGAAAGACTCCCAAAGCGTATTCATTATTATTGATTGCAGTGTGAATTTTATCAACCAATTGAAGTATAGTCATTTCTGTAGAATAATTTTCCTAAATCCATATTGGTGTTTATACAGTATATTACAGTCCTGCAAATGTTTCATCATTCTGTTATAGACCAATTTCTCCAGGATCTTTGAGAAACATGGGAGAACAGAAATGGGCCGGTAGTTACTAAATATACTATGGCAGGGGTCCCCAAACCTTTTTCAGTGGGGGCCACATCAACTTTCCTTTGTGTGATGGGGGGCTGAGGTTAGTCTATAACAGGAAATGATATGGGCCAGGGTGACAACCAGTATTATTGTGGAGATTATAATGATCATTTGTTGCAGCTGCCCTTCGTTTGGCTTTGGCACCACCTGTTGATGTGCAAAAAAGGTAATAAAATGTCTTCACATGCATTTATTTGAAGTACCACAGATACATTTATTTTATAAAACATAACAACAGAAACTAATGGTAATATTCAGGTAAGAATGAGGTGATGTGATTTTGTAACAGGAACAGTTGAGTTAACAAACTGTAAGTGTTTTGTCTTTACAGGTAGTGAAATAATAATAATACAGAATAATAGTAAAGAACAAACAAACAGGTAAAGTAGTCTTATCTAGGTGAGCTGGCCTTATATGCCCAGATTAAAAACGAGTTATCAACAGGTAAGCAAATAATAATAATAATACAGAATAATAGTATAAAAAACAAACATAAAAAAACGGGTAAAGTAGTCTTATCTAGGTGAGCTGGCTTTATATGCACAGATTAAAAACAAGTTATCAACAGGTAAGCAAATAATAATACAGAATAATAGTATAAAAAACAAACATAAAAAAACGGGTAAAGTATTCTTATCTAGGTGAGCTGGCTTTATATGCACAGATTAAAAACAAGTTATCAAGAGGTAAGTAAATAATAATAATAATAATAATAATAATACAGAATAGTTTGCTCACAGATATATGTGCTCCCAAAAACTGTGGACATCTTCGTTGCGTGCTTTCTTATGTTGCAGGTGTCGCTTGGGAGAGCAGCGTAGTAACTCCATGAGACTGTTGGGCCTGAATTTGTCTTTCAGTACATCACAGGTCTGCAACTCCGCCAGTTCAAACTGAAGAGACGGCAGGGTGTCGCTAACGTCGGCAGCAAAAGGGTTCTGGAATATGCAGATTTCTTTGGCGTGGACATGAAGCTCATGGAACCGCACACCGAACTCCGCCCTCAGTGTTTCCAGTGCGTCCTTGCACTTCTCGGTTGGGAACGGGGCTGCTGGTTTCTCAGCTGAGAGGCTTTGAGTGGCAGGGAGATGGTAAAGTTGTGTCTTTGCACCTGTCCAATAAGCACCGCCAGTTTAAGCTCAAATCCTTTGATGTGGGAATACATGTCACCAATTAGTTTTCCCTTGCCTTGAAGCTGCAAGTTGAGGCCTTTTTAAAATTTCTGACATATCTGTTAAAAAGGCGAGGTCCCATTTCCATTCTGTGTCGATCAGCTCTGGGACAGTTTTTCCCTGTGTCAGGAGAAAGGCGTTGATTTCGGGTAGCAGGTCGTAAAAACACTTCAAAACTCTGCCCCGACTTAACCAGCGGACTTCAGTGTGGTAAAGCTCGTCTCCGTGGGCTGATTATTCTTTCTTTGCAGCACAGTGCTTGCTGGTGAATCAAGCAGTGGACTTGTAGCGGGAGTGTGAGACCTCTTTCTGCCATTTCCTTTTTCACGCACCCGACGAGCCCCCGCGACGCGCCGGTCATATTTGGAGCACCGTCCGTTGTGATGCTGGCCAGCTTAGACCAGTCCAGATCCAACTCTTCCATTGTTTGGCAAACTTTACCAAAAATATCCTCCCCTGTTGTGTGAGACTTTGTAATGCTGCCAGCTCCTCGGTAACTTCAAAGTTGGAATTTACTTCCCGAATAAAAATGAACAGTTGTGCTGTGTCCTGCATGTCGTTGCTCTCATCCAATGACAACGAAAAATACACAAAATCTTGAGCTTTCTCTTTCAGCTGGGAATGTACATTATCCCCCATTTCTTCATCCCGCCTGGTGACTCTAGATGCGGACAGACTCACCGCGTTTAGGACATCTTTCTTGTCCGGACACACCTCCTCCGCAGCAGTGGTCCAACACTTTTTAATAAACTCCCCATCACTGAACGGCTTTCCACAGCGTGCTATCAGTTTAGTTACCTTGAAGCTGGCCCGGACGGACGCCACGTTCATCTGCGTCTGACGCAGTAATGTGCTCTGTTGGGCTAATCCACATTTTAGCTTAGTCAACTTGTCTCACCTCACTTGCCCCTGCAGGCTAGCATACTGCTCCCCATGGCGGGTTTCATAATGTCGACGAATGTTAAATTCTTTGAACACTGCTACCGTTTCTTTGCAGATCAGACAAACTGCCTTTTCCTTGCACTGAACAAAAAAATAGTCATCTGTCCACTGCTGTTTGAAAACTCTGCACTCTGAATTTATTTTTCGTTTCCCCAAAACTTTTTTTTAAAAATATTTTTATCTCGGATTTTTTCCCCCATTTTATCACCCAGTGCTCCTACCTAAGTAACAGTCCTGGGCATTGCCATCCTCTACCAACCCCAGGAGTTCCTGCACTGAGCTCAGGTCTCCTCCTTAACCTGAGGAGTGAGCAGGCCGCATCTTTTCACCAGGCAGGGTGGGGTTTCTCCGGCCGGACGTAGCGCATGGAAGGATCACGTTATTCCAGCCGGATCCTCCCTCCCCACCCCATCTGGCGCCCCGGTTGGCCAGAGGGGGCATGTATAGCCCAGGACTGTTGCATATTTTTGTGAGGGTAGCTCACATTAGCTACCAAGGGAACACGGGGAGAACATGCAAACTCCACACAGTAACACGCACTTCAGCGCCAACAGCGTCCCCGGCGGGAATTGAACCCAGGACCTTCTTGCTGTGCTGCTGTTTTGGGAGAAAATCACTTATAGAGGCTCGGGAGTGGTCGGCTGCGCAAAAATGAATCACACACACACTCGCTTTAGCTATAATATATATGAATACATTTATTAGCCAGCAGTGGATATAGAAAGACTCGCACACAATTGCTCTTTGCTAGGATAACTCTGTGTCAAGTTATCCCCCACAAATGGCAAAGCAACAGACAATTACACAGGGGCTAGGCGGTGTATCTCTTACCTCAACACAGAAGGACTGGAGAGCCGGAAAGTCCTGGCAGAGTAGCCGAAAACCCGCTGGGCGTCGTGCACTAGACCCGCAGCTGACTCTGACCCGAACTTCCGGCTGACTACGTCTTTATACGACATCTCGCGGAGGGGGTTGAAAGGGCCCCTTCAACCCCCGCCCGCAAGCTCTCACGCTAAGTCTTGGATCACACGGGAGCTCTCCCGTGTGAACAAGCGCCTTTCTCACAGTTTACATTTGTTATGATAAACAGCAGGTGCATGGCTGATTAAAGCTGTGTTTTGGGAATTCAGGGCATTCAGGACACAAAATGTATTTTTCTCCCTTCAGCTGCACTACCAGCTGCGCCACCGTGCCCCTTTGTCGTCGTCTTCTGTCAGCTCACCACTCGCGTGCTCGACGCGCGGTCACGGTAAAAGTCACGTCAGAATATACCGTTGTGTGAGGGGGTGAAGATGAGCCACTATTAGTTATAAATAGCTCATAACTATGGTCAATTTTAATCAGAATGCCAACATTTAAGTACGGATATCTTATGATAGGAAAATTAAAAAAAAAAAAAAAAAGATTTAAAGAACTTAACATTTTCTGGGATCGTAAATGGGCCACTCCAATTGCTTTGGCGGGCCGGATGTGGCCCGCGGGCCATAGTTTGGGGACCCCTACACTATGGTCTCCAGATTTGTAAACAGGGACTACTTTGGCAATTTTGAGGTCATTGGGTATTATTCCACTTTCTAGAGATTTGGTGAAAATATGGGTCAAAGGCTTAGCAATTGAATGTCTAGTTTTCATAATTAAGTTAGATCTGACCTCATCATGACCAGCAGCTGAGTCTTTCAGGCACATAATTATGTCCAAGATTTCCTTCTCTGTAGGGGGCTTGAAGCTCTGAATAGAAGGATGGGAACCTGTCAGAAACTCAGATGGAGACCCAGCTATAGGAGTTATCCTTTCTGAAAGAACTGTACCAATATTAACAAAATAATTGTTAAAAACATATGCAATGTCAGATGGGTCAGAGTAGACTCTATTTTCAAATGGCGTCCGTATTAATGGTGCCATCGGTGTAAACCGGAGTCAAGTTCTCTCGTCTGATTATGTCTGACCTGGCAATAAAGCTTTTTCTGATTCTGATTAACAAATTACGATGGAAGAGTGGTTGTAGACTTATTCATATTTAGAAGCTGGTTAATGACTCCCCAGGTAGTTTTTATGTTATTAGAAGCCTCATTGAATTTGTTGGAAAGGTTCTTTTTCTTGGCAGTTCTAACGAGATGATTATAATTGTTACGAAATGTCTTATAATTTTCTATATTAATTGGGGATGGATTACTGATGAATTTCTTATACAATCTATTCTTAGCTTTCAGAGACTTATGGATTTCTGGTGTAAACCAGGGTTTTCTAAATGCAGAGACCTTTGCTTTATTGCTGACAAGAAAAAAGTACCTGTTGAAAGACTTGAAAAATGACTGATATGCTTGTTCAACATCATCATGGGTGTATACATCATCCCATAGGATGTCATCAACCTGCTTCTCAAACCTGTCAACATTTATTTTGTTATACACTATGTACCTTAGAACTAGAACTAGTAAGATGTGAGATGACACTGGCAAAAAACACGATGGTTGGAGGATGCTCATATAGGTGTTCATATGCAGTACTTGTAGTTAGATCGTTATATATGACGCGGAAGAAGCCATTTCTAGAACAACAACTTTATTCTTCAACTGTCTCGATACCAACGCAGTAACACAAGAGTACAGTCACAGTGCCGCCTAATGGTCACACAGAGTAATGCACTTGTTTTCAAATATACTACATAGATGAAGGGGAAGACCAAGGGTTCAGGACAAAGTTTAAGCCTCACAAATACAACCAAACAATCAACACTGGGAAGCACTTGTGACTTGTTAAAATCCTATCTTTCTGTCCCTTTTTGTAATTCCAGAACTCCCACAAGAAAATGTTTGTACGGTGGAGGAGGACAGGGTTTTCAGTGACCAGCACCTGGATAACCTGGAGAGGAGCTGCAGCCCGGACCAGGAGGAACCAGGGCATCCACAGACTACAGAACTGGAGGAAGACTCCAGCGGTCAGGAGATGAAGCACGAGGACATAGAGGTGGATGTCTCATTGGTCAATGTCGCTGATGTGAAAGTTGAAAATGGTGAACCAGGACCAAACTGTGGCCAGCTGCTGTTGCACACTTCTCCTGAAGCTCAAAACAAAGATGAGGAAGGGACTGAAAGTTTACGCTCAGACTCCAGTAAAACTGCAGATCCGGAGCCAATGAGACGACACGGTGACCACCAAGATGCTGCGGTCCCGTCAGACAGCAACTGTAAATCAAAGCTGACCAGGACCCACACGAGGAAGAAGGTATTTTCTTGCAGCACTTCCAGGAAAGAGTTCAGTAAAAGTAGTATTTTAATGGATCACATGAAGATCCACCCTGGCGAAAGGCCGTACCTGTGCAACACCTGCGGAAACACCTTTACTAAATCATCATCTCTTAAACGCCACATAACCACGCACACGGGCGAGAAGCCCTACATCTGCAAAACATGTGGAAAAGGTTTCACGCGACGTTCCGCCCTGCTGGTTCACTCGAGGACCCACACTGGCGAAAGGCCGTACCTGTGCAACACCTGCGGAAAAACCTTTACTGAATCATCACATCTTAAACGCCACATAACCATGCACACGGGCGAGAAGCCCTACATCTGCAAAACTTGTGGAAAAAGTTACAGGCTACGTTCCCACCTGCTGGTTCACTCGAGGATCCACACTGGTGAAAGGCCGTACCTGTGCAACACCTGCGGAAAAACCTTTACTACTTTATCTGGACTTAACCGCCACATAACCACGCACACAGGAGAGAAGCCCTGCATCTGCAAAATATGTGGAAAAAGTTACAGGCTATGTTCCCACCTGCTGGTTCACTCGAGGATCCACACCGGTGAAAGGCCGTACCTGTGCAACACCTGCGGAAAAACCTTTACTAAATCATCACATCTTAAACGGCACATAACCACACACACGGTCGAGAAGCGATATTTGTGCAAGACGTGCAACAAAGGTTTTAGCTGCAGAATTGATTTGCTGAGTCACATGAAAAATCACCCGGAGGAGAAGTCTGGTGACTCGTGACAAATGAAGCTCATGTTGTCGTCCTCCGGGGGCAGCTGTCCACTCCTGTCTGACTCATAGAAGAAGAACCCGCAGAAGTCCAACCACCACCTCCTGTGGCTGATGAGCCTAATCCCCTCCCCACAAGGTTTGCAGGTTCAACCCGGATTTATGCTTCTCCGTCAACTTGACGCAGAGGGAACGATGTGTTTGTGTACTTTTTTTAAGTTCTGCATTTTGTTTGTTTGAATCCCTGTTCCTTCTTAAAATCGTTAGTATTTGTTGCTGTTGGTAACTTGCTGTCTCCACAGTGCAAATAAAGAGCTGTTAGTATGTGCTGAAGTTTCTTTAAACGTGACAGTTTATTTTGTTCAACTACAAAGCCTCTCTCGCACGTCCTTTTTCCCGTCTGTTTCTTCTTCACTCACATTTTCTTTGTAAAGTTAATCTGCAGCTCCATGTTGTTAAACTCTCTCCATCTACTCCGTTCAGAGGTTATATATTGTGATGTTATACATAGTTCGGTGAAAACTGTAAAAGGCTTTATACATTTTAAAATCTGAGCTGCACGTACATCAGATTATCGTGATAATTCATGGGACAAACTAAGTCAAAACAATGTTATTCAAATGAGCCATGCTGTGTTATTGTAACTATAAGTTACAACATATTTGTGTACGTTTTTCATATTATTTAAATAATATGAAATTAACAATATTATTTAATCACATGTATAAAATCAAGTTGTACTAGATTTACAACTCGTCTGACACATGATTTATTATAAAGCTGATGTTGAGATCCGTGTTGAAGCTGCAGATCTGCAGGTTGGAGAGCAGGAAGAAGAGGGAGGATCATCGGGATCAGATTCCAGGAAGAGGACGGACTTTGGATTTAACCCTTTTATATCAGACATCCGTTTAGAAGTAAATGTCTTTTTACCTCAACTCATATTTAGTCAGAAACAATCATGAAAAATGTAATTAAGTTTTCATTTTAGATGGATGAATCATTTTATTGTTTATAATTCTGGAATATTACACTCTCCATATGTAGAAAGAGCAGCAGTGCCCCCTGGTGGTGAGTTATAAAAGCTCAACATAAACCCAAGAGTGAACAATCTATCGTAATAATAATCATAAAATCACAAATAGAAAAAGACTTCAGTGCATCAACAACAGGAAAGTTGTCAGTGACGCAGATTATTGGTACAGCGTGATCAGTACAACCAGCATTTAGCTCAGAAAACAATGTCGAAAGAGAAATGTCATCAAATGAAGTTGAAAAGTGGAGATGCACTTTTGTCCTTTATCCTCAACTTCCTCAATCACGTCATTTTGATCCAGTTTGTTATTTCACTGGTCTTGGCTTCATCAAATGACACATCCAGGGACAGAAGCCGTGCATAGGTGTTCATCCTGTCCAGGTGTTGGAAGGTGAAGTGAAACCGAAGCCATCGCTTCATCCACTGATCTGTTGGCACGGTAGGAAAACTGATAGGAATCCACTGTGTCAGGAACCATGGAGTTGATGTGGGTTAAAAAAAGATGATCTGCTCTGTTGGTCTCTGGAGAAGGTTTAATGAAAATGGCCGGGTTTCCCAGATCCGACCTCTCTTAAGGATTTAAGAGAGGTTCAAAGAAGGTTTCAACTAAGAAGGTACCCTAAGATACGGGTGTTTCCCAGATGACTTCTTAACACCGTCCTTCAGTTTCTCTCTTTCAGAAGCTCTTTGGAGGAGCTGTCCGGTTCTGAAACCAAATCAATCGATGCCAGGCAAATCGATCACCGATCACTATCAGCGCATTTTCACACGCAGCACTGCTGCCTAACGCACTAATTCCCTGCGTTGCCTGTGCGTTATAATGAAAAAAATAAGATGATTAATATAATTCAATGACCCTTTTTCATGATGAAAACAAGACTGCAACTAAATAAGAAGTAGTTTTGGTAAGAGAATAATGAGGAAATGTATTGTTTTTATTAAATGTGAAAGATGGACGAAAGGAGAAATTAACTTAACGATCATTCAGCATATAGGACCACATTGTATCCTCCTGACTAGTAAAACAGAATTCTGAAGTTTATTTAGCTGCTTGACCGTTTTCACTATTGCATTTATCAACGTTGTATTTGCGGATGTTTGGAGACACAGCGGGTGTGGAGACCAGTGTTGGGACTAACGTTATTTAGTAACGGGTTACAGTAACGCCGTTATTTCTGGGGTAACTAATACTAACGCATTACTTTTTAAATTCAGTCACGCAATTACCGTTACCAAACGGTGCGTTACTCCGTTATTTCTGGCTACAGTGAAGCTTTTTGTCCCATCACAGGAGACCAGAGGAAACGTAGTGTGTGTGCGTTCAAAAACATGAGCGGTCAAGAGCCAAAAGAAGGCGAGTTTTGCAACGTGGAATTACAGCAATCCCTGTTTTTTCGCAGGGGTTATGTTCCAAAAAGAACCCGTGATAAGTGAAATTCTTTTTACAATTATAGAGGGCTTCAAATTGCAGAGATCAGCCCCGCCTCGCACGTATTCCACTGCTCTTCTGAGCCGCTGCATCCTGACTCTGTAGCGTCTTTTTATCCTAAACCCCGCGGTGCAGGTGGGTTTTTTCAAGAGAAGAAAATAGTTAGGGGTCGTTGTCTTCACTCTTTTTTCTTCTGGGAAAAAAGATTCTTATAAACCGACATGCTACCATTGGTTATTATATTTGAGGACTTTAATGAACTATTCATCAAAGGCTCCTGTTCTTCAGCTGCTGCTGAAGCTCATTGGCCGTTCTCAGCTTGTTGCTAAGCAACCAACGTTATTGACACAGGAAGTGAAGAAGCGGGGAGACTGTTTAGCATGCAGAAATGATGCACAATGCAAATCCATACAGTACCTGCTGAAATGAAGGCTAGAGGGGCATGAAATCGGAGCATTTAAAATAATGTTTTTATTTAAAGTAACTAAAAAGTTACTTTTCATAGTAACGCATTACTTTTTGGTCTAAGTAGCTGAGTTACTGAGTTACTTTTTAATGAAGTAACTAGTAACGGTAAATTTTTCAGTAACTAGCACAACACTGGTGGAGCCGCAGCGCTGCTGCTCAATGCACTAATTCCCTGTCATCACACATGTAGGTGCTCGGGCTCGGGCACGGCGCAGGAGGATCGGTGTCACGGCTGCCTGGACAGCCCGGTCCGACAGCACGTCCAGGGGACTGAAGTGCTGACGCACGAATGCGTTCATAAAAACAGTTCTGCTTCGTCCGGTTGATTTGCAGCGAGAACATGCTGTATAGCAGCCAAATTATCAAATAAATGATATTCATGATGATCGTTTTATTTGTGCGTAATGCATAAAGCATATAAAGGAACACACTTGTTATTCCTTATTTTTCTTTTTTTTCCCCCCTTTGCTGTCACCAATGAATGCTAAACAATATAAATCTAAAGTATGAAATAGATCAAAATGTGTGCGGGGTGCATTGTTTTAATATCTCATTGCTTGGTGTGATATTGATTTGCCTGACGCGGCTGGATCTGTGAGTCTTTGTTCACTAAGATGGTTGTAAAGACTGGGTCAGCAGCATCTTTCATTTCCTTCTTAATGAAAGAGATTCTTAAGCTAAGAGCAACTCTGGGAAACGCGATTTTCTTTCACAGGCTCCTTAAGAAGGTTTGAAAGAAGTCTTTCGCTGTTAAGAACTACTTAACTGATCTGGGAAACCGGGCCAATATTGATAAAAGAGCATTGAAACTGAGTAGTGAGGTAATTGTGGAAATTGCTTTTGGTAAAGGTGAAGCAAAATCATGAATTAGAAAGGCAGTGAGGGATTCATGGCAGAAGGTGTGGGACAACGGTGTAAAAGGGAGACATTTTTATAACATACAGAAGTCAATTAACGTGAAGGTTTTCAAAGGAAAGTGTAGGAGAGAGGAAGTCATCATTTCTAGATTAAGATTAGGTCATACTAGTTTAAAATCAACTCTGTATTTAATGTCAAAGTCCGTGTCAGATAAATGTGATGAGTGTGATGTCACAGAGAATGTAGAGCATGTGATTCTTAAATGTGGCAAGTATGAGGTAGAAAGGAACGCTTTAAGAGACAGGATGTACGAGCTGGGACGGGAATGGAGTTTAGTAGGTTATTAGGGAGGAGTGAGGTGATGAGGGATTGTTATAAGGAAATCCTTGTCTTTCTTAAAGATGCAGGGACAGATAATAAGATTTAAATGTGGTTATCTTATTTTATTTAGGTATTTCCTTTTTTCCCCCCTTTAAGTTAGACTGTAACCTGGTGTAATAATGATCCTGATGTTACACACTCCGGTACAGCAGGTGGCGGTAGAACCTAATAACGTTGGTTGTGATCCGCCATTAAACCTAGAGAAGAAGAAGGAGAGGACGGTTCTGTTGTTTCCTTTCTTTTTCCTCTTCAACAATGTCTAAGGTGAATCATCTGAGAGAGTTTATCGGTCAGCGACTAACAGCAGCTGCTGTAGAAATATTGTCAGTGTTTGAAAAAAGCATCTTGGAGTATGAAGAAGAGCTCGACCGTCAGCGCAGACTGTTGGACCTCGCCTGGAAACCTGAAATCAGACTCCACAGAGTCGGTACGTAACCCTGGAAAGTTGAATGAATGAACACATGAGTATGACTCCTACAAGATCCCTTTGTTTCCAGTTAAAAGCCGTGGTGATGAAGCAAACCAATTAAATGGGAAACTCCCCAGCTCAAGCAGCTGCTGATGTGGGATTCGGAAACATCCCGAACTAACTTGTTGTTCTGTTTACTTGGTGCTGCCTTTCATGCTCCATTCACACTCTGGACCAGACTGAGATTTCACACTTTATCAATTAATTAATTAATTAGTTAATTAATTTTTATTTCGAACGTCTATATAAAAAATAAACAGTAACATCTTCATATTCACATATGTTGGAAAAAAGGAGTAGGAAGAAGTCTACACTTTTTCCTAGTTCCTACCCCTTTATAACTCTATGAATTTACATTATTGCTATTATTATATCTACACAATATCCATATAAATATAGTCAAAATACAAAATATAAATATTACATGAATATTATATCAATATATAGACAATACAAATATTTTATAAATCTATATAAATATACACTATGTAACTACATAAATATCCCTATAAATATATATATGCTACATACCTAATAAATACATAACATATATTACATAATTATAACTATCCCTCTCAACATATAAATATACTACATAAATATCCACATAAATATCTAAACATATCTTAAGCAAGTATAATATACCATTTTTCCCTATTTTATTTGTTTCTCACACTCGTTACCCCATTTCCTCTTCCATGTACCTGTTTATAAATCATTTTTTGTATCTCTTTTTAAACAGATTTATGTTAGTACCTTTTCATTTCCAGCTCCAAACTGTTCCACAGAGTCTCCACAGTTCCATATGCACATGCTGCACATTGTTGTTCTACTTTATGTTTTCTAAAATGTAGTTCTCCCCTTAGATTATAGCCCCTTTCTCTCTCAGTGAACATTCCTCTCATATTTTTTGGTAGTAGATTATTCCTTGCTTTGAACATTATTTGCACTGTTTTGTATTTAACCAGATCCATACATTTCTTAACTAGATCCATACATTTCTTTAGACTTAATCGTTTATTTAGTAGAAAAGATGCAGATCACAGTGGCTCCGTGTAAGATGTGAGATGACACTGGCAAAAAACCTGATCGTTGGAGGATGTTCATGTAGGAGTTCATATGCAGTACTTGTAGTAGTGGTACTATAACTGGCACTATAATAGTACTATAACTGGTACTACTAGTACTATAACTGGTACTTATACTGGTACTGTGACTGGTACTACAACTGGTACTGTAACTGGTACGATAACTGGTACTACTACTGGTACTACTGGTACTATAACTGGAACTACTACCGGTACTATAACTGGTTCTACTGGTTCTTTAACTGGTACTATAACTGGTACTACAGTTGATACTATAACTGGTACTATAACTGGTACTACAAGTGGTACTACTGGTACTATAACTGGTACTACAATTGATACCATAGGCGGCCTTACCTATGTTTCAACCGTTTCAGTTGAAACGGGCCCCGGCCACCAGGGGGCCCCCGCCCCAACTGACCGACAAAAAAAATAAATGTCGCAAGGAAGACACAATAATAAATCACTACCCGCCAAATTTAAACTAACCAGCTCAAAATGAAACGAACATACCAGAGTGGTGCTGAAAAGCGAAAATTGGCAGATGTAAAAAAGAAAGCTGTTAGTACTCTTCCGAAAGTGACATCTTTCTTTGCTCGTGCATCTGCACCGACAACAGCAGCGGCCGCCGCCCACTTTAATAACCTTTCTGATACAACTGGTGATAATGATGATCAAACATTATCGTTGGAAGCACCACGACATGATCATAATCCCACAACTGAGACAGGTGAGGGAGATGCCACCATGAGCACTGCAGCCAGGGAGAAAGTCCCACTGAGATACACAGAGACAGACCCGGCATGCTGGCCAGAGCATATTACCAGTGACCAACGTATCGATATTGTTCAGACAGGTCCCGTTCAGATAGAGGACTTAAACTTCCCACAGAGCCAAACACGCCGCCGTTTTACAAATGACAGATATTTCATGAGGATGAAAAATGGAGAAAAAATACGCAGGTCATGGTTGGTGTATTCAAAATCATCAGACTCCGTTTTCTGTTTCTGCTGTACCCTATTTGGCAAGCGAAATCACAGTCTCACTGACAAAGGTTTCAGAATGTGGGAACGACTCACTCTCACACTCCAGGATCATGAAAAATCAAATGCACACCGTTCCAACATGGACAGCTGGCGCGAGCTGGAGACGCGCGTAAGAACGCACAGTGCCATTGACAAAAAATATCAAGAAATACAAATGCTTGAGAAAAAACACTGGAACGACGTAATGAAAAGGATAATTGCAATAGTCTGTCACCTTGCAGAACGAAATCAAGCTTTCCGTGGCCATAATTCCAATCTACATCAACCAAACAATGGAAATTTTCTGGGTCTGGTGGAGCTGCTTGCAGAGTTTATGGATATCGAAAAATGCAGGGGACAGGCGTACGATAACGGGAGCAATATGCGGGGGAAAAACAGCGGAGTGCAGAAAAGGGTGCTGGACATCAACAAAAAAGCGCTGTTTATGCCATGCGCCAGCCACAGTTTAAACCTTGTTATTGTAGATGCTGCAAAATCAACAGTGGAATCTGTAAGCTTCTTCGGGGTGCTACAACGTCTATACACACTATTCAGCTCATCCCCACAGAGATGGGAAATTTTCAAGGAACACGTCCCACAGATGACTCTCAAGGCCATATCCAGCACACGATGGGAGTGCCGCGTGGAAAGTGTCAAAGTGCTGCGCTATGAGCTTCCAGGTGTTGGCAACGCTCTCCTCTCTCTGATCGATCATGCCACAAAAAAAGGTGTGTGTGAGTGTTTTTGCTTTTTGATTGCCTGTATGACCTTAGTGTGTTACCAATCTAAATGTTTTTAACTTGTGTAATTTAAGTCAGTTCTGGCCGGCGTTAGTACAATGGACAGCGGGACCCGCCTGATGCACTGTATAAGCGTCTTTTTAAATAGCTGAAATTTAAAAAAAGTATTGTTGTCATCAGGTGACGGTGAGACTGCATCTGCAGCCAGAGGCCTTGAACGGGAGATCGTGACATGGAAATTCCTGCTAACTGTCATCATCTGGTACAACATTCTATATGAAGTGAATCGCGTCAGCAAGCTGCTTCAGAGCCCTGAAGTGGGGATCGATGTTCTGCAGCGCGAGGTGGAATATGTTCTGAAATTCCTGAGGGAATACAGAGAGAACGGCCTTTCATCTGCCCAGACAGATGCCAGAGACATCGCTGAAGAAATGGAAATTCCAATGGTCTTCCCCACTGCACGAGGCCGAAAACCAAAACGCCAGTTTCAGTATGAGTCCCAAAGTGCGGATCCTTCCCTGACAATGACACCAGAAGAACGGTTTAAGAGAGATGTTTTCCTTCCACTAGTGGATTCTGCCACCATGGGTACTAGTGAGCGTTTCAAGCTGATGGAGTCATTTCACAGTCTGTTTGGCTTCATATATGGAAGAAAGGAAATGAAGAAGGCTTTGGAAACTCGTACACTGGAAAACAGCTGCATGAACATGGAACAAACACTTGGAGATGTGGATGCTGATGAGCTTGTGCGCGAGGTAAGGGCTGCTGTCACCGCCATGCCGGCACAAGAAACCACTGGCCTGCAGATTCTGAGCTACATTTACAGCAACAATGTAGTGGAACTGTATCCCAACCTCAGCATCGCTCTCAGGCTCATGGTGACAGTGCCCGTGACTGTAGCGAGTGGAGAGAGGAGTTTCTCGCGTTTAAAATTAATCAAGACTCATTTGAGATCGACGATGCTGCAGGAGCGGCTGTCAGCTCTCGCCCAGATCTCAATTGAGCACGAGGTGACAAAATCCCTTGACAGAGATGAGCTGATACGAGCCTTCTCAGCACTGAAAAACAGAAAGGGCGGATTTCAGTAGCTAAATGACGGATCTGCGCCCGCCGCCTGGTACGGTGAGTCTTTTAAATAGTTTTGGCAAAAACTTTAGTGGCCCAATATTATCAATAAAACAAACTAGCCTACTGATTTTACTCAATGTGCACGGTGTATGTAGGCCTACCGTGGCAGTAGCCTAGTGTAATTTCTTTCTTTTTTTTCCTCCGTCTGTCTCTGTCTTTTCATGCAGGTAGTGAGCTGTCCGTGGTGCTGAAATGACGTGGAGCACTCATTATTTTTGTTGTTGATATATGTTGAGAATTTTGAATTTTTGATTTTTTTTGCTGAATTTTTAAAACAAATGTGTAGAAGTTTGTTTCTCTTTTATTTCCGTTTCTCTAACCGAGAGAGTGCTCTGATCACAGCTGGACAAAAATAACGCGGAGCACTCATTATTTTTTTTGTTGTTAATTTAATTTGAGGGGATTGTAAGGGACAATAAAGTATATCCTTATGTGTTGCAAACCAACCTGAATCCTCACCTTTTCTGCTGAGTCCTGGTTTCTTGTCCTGGTTATGATTTTAGCACTTGGTCACAATGTATCGTTTTATATGGGAAAATATGTGGGTCCTTCGGACGCATGGATGCGTTTACTGCGTTCTTTCAGCTTATAATGCGTCACGGACGCAGGACACATAGCTGGCAAATATATTAATAAATAGGGCCCCATATTAAATATTGAAACGGGCCCCCTGATGCCAAAGGCCGCCACTGATTGATACTATAACTGGTACTACTGGTACTACAAGTGGTTGTACTGGAACTATAACTGGTACTACAGTTGATACTATAACTGGTACTACAAGTGGTACTACTGGTACTATAACTGGTACTACTGGTACTATAACTGGTACTACAATTGATACTATAACTGGTACTACTGGTACTATAACTGGTACTTTTATCTTTTATGTTGTGGTCTGCTGGAGCAGCAGCATCACAGCAGTAGAAAGGAACAGACTGGAAAAGGTGAGGAAAGCGGGCTCTGTCCTGTACTGTAGTAGTAGTACTAGCTCTGTCCTGTACTGTAGTAGTAGTACTAGCTCTGTCCTGTACTGTAGTAGTAGTACTAGCTCTGTCCTGTTCTGTAGTAGTAGTACTAGTCATCCATCAGCACCATGGACAGCTCCATCAGTGACCAGCTTCGTCACCTGCCATGCATCACTGAGAGGCATCATCATCATCATCCTCACCATCATCATCCTCATCACCATCATCATCCTCACCATCATCATCCTCATCATCACCATCATCATCCTCACCATCATCATCCTCATCATCACCATCATCATCATCCTCACCATCATCATCCTCACCATCATCATCATCATCATCATCCTCACCATCATCATCCTCACCATCATCATCATCCTCACCATCATCATCCTCATCATCACCATCATCATCCTCACCATCATCACCACCATCATCCTCATCCTCACCATCATCATCATCATCATCATCCTCACCATCATCATCCTCACCATCATCATCATCATCCTCACCATCATCATCCTCACCATCATCATCACCATCCTCATCATCATCATCATCATCATCCTCACCATCATCATCATCATCCTCACCATCATCATCCTCATCATCATCATCATCATCATCATCATCACCACCTCCATCATCATCTCCATCATCCTCATAACCATCATCATTCTCACCATCATCATCATCATCATCATCATCGTCATCACCATCAGCTGCACCCACAATGCATCAGAATTCTCCCACACAGGGCCCTTTCCAAGTTGTCCCTGGCTAGTGGATAGTAGGGGGCCCGACAGACGGCTGATGTGCATTGTTCTTTATGACCTCAAACTCCATGTCATACTTTTTATCTTTGTACTGACATGTCAACATGACTTTACCTTAAGCTGGAATGTGATGTCCTGCATAAGCAACAAGCTTGGAGTGAGATTTGCTCACCTTTTTTATCCAGTCTCAACTTTCTGAGGTCTTTCATAGAAATTACGTTGCAATCAGCCCCAGTGTCCAGCTTGACTTTCAAAACTTTCTTGTTGACAATCAGATCTTCACGCCACTTTTCTTTCTTTGCATCCACTGCATCGATTTGTGAGACTTGTTTTTCTGCTTGGATTGTGCCAATAAAGAAGTCCTGATCATCTACCTCGGCCTTGTTTATATGATGCACTTCATGATTATTTGTGTGTTTGCGTGAGTTGCACATTTTGGCATAGTGATTTTCCCCGTGGCAGGCTTTGCACATTTGTCCGTAGGCAGGGCACTTCTTTCGCTCATGCCTGTAGCTGCATCTTGTGCAGTTTCCTTGAGTTTTCATCTTTACATTCTGTGGTGTGGTACCACTGTCTTTCTGTTTGTCACGTTGTTTTATCTTAGTGACTTTATTGACAGGAATTTCAACCTCTTCATGTAGACTTTTTAGCTGACTCCGACTCAACCCACTGGCTCTGCAAATGTCTGGCTTTATTTAGCGTGAGGTCCGGTTCTCTCAGTAGTCGTCCTCTCACTTGGTCATCTGTGATTCCACACACGATTCTATCTCGTATCAGTGAGTTGGTGAGGTGCTCAAACTCGCAGTCTTTCACTTTGTTTTTTTAAATCAGTCACACATGCATCTCTGTCTCTGATTTTCCTTGCACTCAAATAACAAACAGGTGCCTCAAATATGTCACAATTTTCCTTGGCTCACAATGTTGGCGAAAAAGTTCTTTCAATGTATCATAGTCATCTACGTCTTCATCAAAGTCAAAGGTTTTATATACCTTTAATTGCTTCGTCCCCGGCCACATGTAGGAACGTGGCTCTTTTCACTGCATCAGATTTTTTGTCTATTCCGCTGGCGACAATAGAGACTCTCCAATTTTCCGCTAGATTTCCTTCTACACTTAATGAGGTCGGAGGTTTCATCTGCTCCATTTTATCTTCCTATCTTTGTTTTACTTCAAGTTTTTACTCTGACACCATGTTATATATGACGCGGAAGAAGCCATTTCTAGAACAACAACTTTATTTTTCAACTGTCTCGATACCAACGCAGTAACACAAGAGTAGAGTCACAGTGCCACCTAATGGTCACACAGAGTAATGCACTTGTTTTCAAATATACTACATAGATGAAGGAGAAGACCGAAGGTTCAGGACAAACTTTAAACCTCACGAATACAACCAAACAATCAACACTGGGAAACACTTTTGACTTGTTAAAATCCTATCTTTTTGTCCCTTTTTGTAATTCCAGACCCCCCACAAGAAAATGTTTGTAAGGTGGAGGAGGACGGGGTTTTCAGTGACCAGCACCTGGATAACCTGGAGAGGAGCTGCAGCCCGGACCAGGAGGAACCAGGGCATCCACAGACTACAGAATTGGAGGAAGACTCCACCGGTCAGGAGATGAAGCAAGAGGACGTAGAGGTGGATGTCTCATTGGTCAATGTCGCTGATGTGAAAGTTGAAAATGGTGAACCAGGACCAAACTGTGGCCAGCTGCTGTTGCACACTTCTCCTGAAGCTCAAAACAAAGATGAGGAAGGGACTGAAAGTGTACGCTCAGACTCCAGTAAAACTGCAGATCCGGAGCCAATGAGACGACACGGTGACCACGAAGATGCTGCTGTCCCGTCAGACAGCAACTGTAAATCAAAGCTGACCAGGACCCACACGGAGAAGAAGGCGTTTTCTTGCAGCACTTGCAGGAAAGAGTTCAGTAAAAGTTGTAATTTAATGGCTCACATCAAGATCCACACTGGCGAAAGGCCGTACCTGTGCAACACCTGCGCAAAATCGTTTACTAAATCATCAGATCTTAAACGCCACATAACCACGCACACGGGCGACAAGCCTTACATCTGCACAACATGTGGTAAAAGTTACAGGCTACGTTCCCACCTGCTGGTTCACTCAAGGATCCACACGGGCGAGAAGCCGTACCTGTGCAACACCTGCGGAAAAACCTCTACTCAATTATCAGCTCTTAAAAGCCACATAACCACGCACACGGGCGAGAAGCCCTACATGTGCAAAACATGTGGTAAAAGTTACAGGCTACGTTCCCACCTGCTGGTTCACTCAAGGATCCACACGGGCGAGAAGCCGTACCTGTGCCACACCTGCGGAAAAACCTTTACTCAATTATCAGCTCTTAAGAGCCACATAACCACGCACACGGGTGAGAAGCCCTACATCTGCAAAACATGTGGAAAAAGTTACAAGCAACTTTCCCACCTAGTGGTTCACTCGAGGATCCACACCGGTGAAAGGCCGTACGTGTGCAACACCTGCAGCAAAACCTTTACTAGATCATCAGATCTTAAAAACCACATAACCAAACACATGGGCGTGAAGCGATATTTGTGCAAGACGTGCAACAAAGGTTTTAGCCGCAGAATTTATTTGCTGAGTCACATGAAAAATCACCTGGAGAAGTCTGGTGACTCGTGACAAATGAAGCTCATGTTGTCGTCCTACCGGGGCAGCTGTCCACTCCTGTCTGACCCACAGAAGAAGAACCCGCAGAAGTCCAACCACCACCTCCTGTGGTTGATGAGACTAATCCCCTCCCCAGAAGGGTTGCAGGTTCAACCCAGATTTATGCTTCTCCATCAACTTGACGCAGAGGGAACGATGTGGTTGTGTACTTTTTTGTAAAGTTCTGCATTGAGGTTGTTTGAAACCCTGTTCCTTCTTAAAATCGTATTATTTGTTGCTGTTGGTAACTTTCCGTCTCCACGGTGCAAATAAAGAGCTGTTAGTATGTGCTGAAGTTTCTTTAAACGTGACAGTTTATTTCGTTCATCTACAAAGCCTCTCTCACACGTCCTTTTTCCCGTCTGTTTCTTCTTCACTCACATTCTCTTTGTAAAGTTAATCTGCAGCTCCATGTTGTTAAACTCTCTCCATCTACTCCGTTCAGAGGTTAGTCCAAGTTTGATATATTTACGTGTTCGGTTTTTACAACGTTCCTCTGAAAAACACGAAGAAACTTCATAGAAACGAGGACAAAAGAAGAAACGCAACCATCGACACGTCAGAAACAGAACAGCCAACCATCTGTCACCATGTTATAAATTTTAATGTCTGCAGCATTAAACAAAAAACCTTGAAGATTTCAGAACTCAGTGCAGTCAGATACGGTTTGCTTTTATTTCCCCTTTAAAATGTTTTTATTGATTTAGAAAACAAGAACATTTGGTTTGCAAATGAATGAGGAAATGAGTGTGATGTGGGATACACATCACGATACTTGAGTCACGATACAAT
The DNA here is from genome assembly GCF_033807715.1 of Cololabis saira. Classification (NCBI taxonomy): domain Eukaryota; kingdom Metazoa; phylum Chordata; class Actinopteri; order Beloniformes; family Belonidae; genus Cololabis; species Cololabis saira. Next base: position 50,306,461 of record NC_084589.1, read on the forward strand.
ACGATATTGCGGTATCCAAATTTTGCGATATATTGCGATGTTATACATAGTTTTCTGAAAACTGTAAAAGGCTTTATGCATTTTAAATCTGAGCTGCGCGTACATCAGATTATCGTGATAATTCATGGGACAAACTAAGTCAAAACAATGCAATTCAAATGATCCATGCTGTGTTATTGTAACTTTATAAGCTAAAGTTACAACATATTTGTGTATGTTTTCATATTATTTACATAATGAGATTTTACCAATATTATTTAATCACATGTATAATATCAAGTTGTACTAGATTTACAACTCGTTTGACACATGATTTATTATAAAGCTGATGTTGAGATCCGTGTTGAAGCTGCAGATCTGCAGGTTGGAGAGCAGGAAGAAGAGGGAGGATCATCGGGATCAGATTCCAGGAAGAGGACAGACTTTGGATTTAACCCTTTTATATCAGACATCCGTTTAGAAGTAAACTCTTTTTACCTCAACTCATATTTGTCAGAAACAATCATGAAAAATGTAATTAAGTTTTCATTTAAGATGGATGAATTATTTTATTGTTAATTCTGGAATATTACACTCTCCAGAGCTCCAAGAGCAGCAGTGTCCCCTGGTGGTGAGTTATAAAAGCTCAACAGAATCAGAATCAGAAAAAGGTTTATTGCCAAGTTTGTTAAACACACACAAAGAATGTGTTGTGGTGATTGGTGCAATACAATACAAATATAAAAGCAAATATATAAGAGAGAAAATGTATAAACAAAAATGTACAATATGAGGTTTTTAAAGTGCCGGATATGAGTCTGTACAAAAGTGATTTATGATGTACGTTAATGTAACGCACAGGTCAGGATTGGAATCTTTACGTTAATGTAACGTAGAGTGGGAAGGGGGGACAGTTCGTGGTAGACGGGGGGTAGGGGGGACCGGGGCCTTGTTGATGAGGACGGCTGCAGACGGGAAAAAACTGTTCTTGTGGCGTGAGGTTTTGGTCCTGATGGACCGCAGCCTCCTGCCAGAGGGAAGAGTCTGGAACAGTTTGTGTCGGGGGTGGGAGGGGTCTGCTGCAATCTTTCCTGCACGCTTCAGGTCCTGGAGGCTGCAGGTCCTGGAGAGATGGAAGATTGCAGCCAATCACCTTCTTTGCAGAGCGGATGATACGCTGCAGGTGCTCCTGTCCTTCACAGTGGCAGCAGCTACCAGACGGTGATGGAGGAGGTGAGGATGGACTCAATGATGGAGGAGGTGATGGAGGAGGTGAGGATGGACTCAATGATGGCCGTGTAAAACTGCACCATCATTTTCTTTGGCATGCAGGTTAAACTTCTTCAGCTGCCGCAGGAAGTACATCCTCTGCTGTGCTTTTTTGGTGAGGGAGGTGATGTTCAGCTCCCACTTGAGGTCCTGGGTTATGATGGTCCCCAGGAAGCGGTAAGACTCCACCGTGTCTGCTGGGGAGTCACACAGGGTGAGGGGGGCAGGTGGGGCTGCGTTCCCCCTGTAGTCCACCATCATCTCCACTGTCTTTAGAGCGTTGAGCTCTAGGTTGTTCCGACCGCACCAGGGGCCTCATGTACTAAGAGTGCGTGGATTTCAACGTGAAACCGTGCGTGGAATTTACACGAACGCAAAAATTCTGATGTACAAAACTGCGTACGCCCAAATCCACGCAGGTTGCTCTTTACAAACCAATCAGCGTGGATTTGAGCGTACATGCGGGAGCACAACCCTCCGCCCTGTCTCCTCCCTCAAATACATATGTTTGAATACGATAATGAAGATAATTATCCATTAAAAACCGCTCATCCTAACAAGAAATGTGCAAAAACAGGTCAAACAAATTAAAAAAAACATCAGCTGTGAGCTGGAATAAATAATTTATTTGGGGGCATTTCTTCCGATTTCAGCTGCATTGCATTATGAGTAATGCTGTTCTTTGCTTTGTGTTGCGTTCCGTGAAGAGTTTTGGTTTTATTATGATCGTACGGGTTTGTGAATGTTTATGGGCAGCGTTAGTCCATCTTTACACTCTGCTTTTCTTGTTTGTATTTTAAGAACCGACACCAGAACTTAAATTGGTGGATGAAAAACGGCTCCTCGTTCTGCTTTATTGTCACACGTATTATATACTGACGGATTAAGACCAATGTACACGTTTATTGAGTCCTAAACATTGTGGATGTCCGCGATCACCTCTCTCATAAGTATAACAATGTGAACGATAGATAGATAGATAGATAGATAGATAGATAGAACTTTATTCATCCCCGAAGGGAAATTCAACTGTCCAGCAGCTCATCTAAACATAAAAATCAACCACACTTCCATTCAGACAATAAAAGCACATTCATAAAAAATAAACATGAAATATAAGGTTTCAAAAATATCATGTAAAGTGCAAACTAAAACATGGTCCAGTTGTGGCAGAGGTGAGTGTGTGAGTTTGTGTGTGTGAGTTCAGGAGGAGTTAAACAGTCTTATTGCTGTGGGGATGAAGGATCTCCTGAATCTCTCCGTTCTGCAGCGCAGTGAGCGGAGCGACCGCTGCAGCTGCTCCTGCTCCTCTGTTGCTCCAGGAGGCTGTGGAGACGCTGTCTGCTATTGTCCATTATAGCACTCAGTTTGTTCGGTGTTCCCTCTCCACCACAGATCTTAGCGGGTCCAGACTCCTGCCCAACACTGAGCCCGCTTTTTTCACCAGTTTTTCCAGTCGCTTGGTATTTTTGATTGCAAGGCTGCCTCCCCAACACACAGAAGCAAAAAAGAGTGCACTGGCCACCAGCGTGTGGTAGAACATGGCCATCATCTCCACACACACATCAAAAGACCTCAGTGTCCGCAGGAAGAACAGGCGGCTCTGCCACTTCCTGTAGAGGGCGTCGGTGTTAGGGGACCAGTCCAGCTTGTCATCCAAGAGGACCCCGAGGTATTTGTATGTACGTTCATATTTAAAACATGAAGCATCACGATCTGATTCCTCTGCTGCAGAAATAAAGACTTGTGCCGACGAGATATTTGAGGTGCAAACGTGAGAAATAAAGAGCAAAGTTGCTGTAACTCGGAGTGTTGCATCCGCAGAAAGAGAGACCGGTCTAGATCCCGGTCCATCACCGGAGAAACACTTTCTGGATCTGCAGCACCTGCAGCTGACTCCATATCAGACTCTGAAAGTTGCCTAAACATTCAATAAAAACTTTATTCATCATTGCTGAATCACATCAGTTCGTACCAACCAACCTTTCTGTGACATCCTAGTTTTATTTTAAAAGACAACTTTACAAAACCGATTTTTCGCTGAAAAATGTATTTTAATGTTTTTCTGTCCAGACACAGTTATGGGATGTTTTAGGATCTGGCTTTTATATCGCGTAGTCGTCCCATACGGTCGTCATGGTGACAGAGATGTCCGACCTGTAGCAGCTCCAGCTGAAAAAATCATGTTGGTCTGAACCGGAGCAGCTGGTCCAGTTCAGGGCAGATATCCAGAAGATCCTCTTGGTACCTAAACCAGCTGATGGTCCAGTCTTAGTCCTGGACCAGCAGATCCAGACTAAACCAGCTGATGGTCCAGTCTTAGTCCTGGACCAGCAGGTCGGTGTGATCTGATCATCAGCAGGTTCCTCTAACGGAGCCAAAGCTCCATCAGGATTTGCAGGTTCCATCGTTGAGCTCCTTTAGTTGTTTGTTCAGATCATGTGGTTGATTGTGAGATTGTTGCAGCTCCACTCGTGTGTAAATTATCTGGTGATGTCGGGACTGTCGTGTCCTTCACGTGGTCGTGAACTTATTGTTGACGTTACGTTTCCTCATATTCTGGACTTCACTGCATCACCAGTGAGAGTCACCAACGGACAAAACCTCAGAAAAGTGCGTACAACAGCCTTGGTGTGTGCGTGAAAGACTGCAACTTTCTAAGTTCAAATCAATTTTTGTATATCCGACCGTGAGCGTAGAAATTGGCGTACGCACGTTTTTCACGTTTTGTACATGGCCCCTGGCCCTCACACAGGCTCAGAGGCCTGGGTGGAGAGTACTGTATAAACCTCCATTAACCAGGAGTGTTGGGGATTTACAGTGGAGGCTCCTGCACGGGGTGCTCGCTGTGAATTACTTTGTTTCTGTTATTAATCCAAATGTTCAGCCTGTTTGTCCCTTCTGTGCACAGAGAGAGACAGTGTTTCATTCTTTCTTAGAGTGTACTCATCTTTCTGCTCTGTTTCACCTGCTGAGTCGAATGTTCTCGATGTTTGGTGAGACTTTTTCACACCAGGTGTTCATTTTATGTGTCAGGCGCAGTAAACCGAAAAAATCTAAATGTCAATTGTTCAATTTTGTCATTGGTCAAGCCAAATTGGTGATTTATGTCAGCAGGAGAAGCAGACTGGAGGGTTCTGTGGATACTGATGTTGGATACATTTTTTTGTCCGATGTTGAAAGTCAGACTCAGGACTGATTTTAATTTCTACTGTCTGACTAACAACATAAAGGAGTTTAATGACATGTGGTGTGTTGACAAGGTGCTGTGTTCAGTGGAGGGCAGCATGCTGCTCTTTGGAAATATTCTGAGTGGAAATGTATTGGTTTTGTATTGTTTTTGTTTGTACTGAAAGTTTTTGTCTGTGTGTTTGGTTGGACACGTTTTTGAATAAATAATAGTGGTTTGAAAAACTCAAAAAAATTCTCTCTTTGTTTCGCACGCACGCACGCACGCACGCACGCACGCACGCACGCACGCACGCACGCACGCACGCACGCACACACACACGCGCGCGCACACACACACACACACACACACACACACACACACACACACACACACACACACACACACACACACACACACACACACACACACACACACACACACACACACACACACACACACACACACACACACACACACACACACACACACACACACACACACACACACGGTCATTAATATTAATTCATTAAACCACAGTATTTTTTTCTTCGTCTCATTAATGTAATGTACCATTGCTGTGGATCTTGTCTTTTCTAATAATTATTAAAAAAAGATAGCATTTCAAACCTTTTAATGTATTATAATTGTTTTGGGGTTTTCTAGATAAAGAGCACACATATTTGGATATTATACAACTGATTCTGAGAAATCGTTTTTATATTGACATTGATGAACATTTACAATGTGATCATATGACCTTGGTACTAACTCCTGTCTAAACTTAATTGTGTTTTGCTGCAGGCGGTGCTCCCTTGCTGAAGGGGCGGTGTGGCCTGTAAGGGTGGTGGTGACATAGGCTGCCTTTACTGGTCTCCGGGCTGTGGATGACGTGTTCCCGGTGGTGAAGGGAGCAGGGGAGGTTGGGATGGAGGGGCCTGGTGTCCTCTCCTCCGGTAGGAGTCGGCCTCTCATGTGGATGGTGCAGCAGTGGAGACTAAACTGGGAGGGGCTGCACCACTACTGTCCATCTGACGTCTCATGTCCATCACCATCAGCCGCAGCCTCCGGTTCTCTTGTATTTGCTGCAGCACATACATCATTGCAGGTGGGCCTTGATACGGCTGTGGCTTACCCACATACACAGGTGCTCTAATGTGACTGGGAGATGTCTCTACGAGCTCAGCAGGGTGATTCTGACCTGGGCGCCGTGTGAGGGGTGTCATCTCTGCAAATCCCTCTCTATGCCTCCATTCAGTCTCCTCTATCACAGCGGGGGTTCCTGCAGGGTGACTAACAGCCTGTGGGAGGGTGTTCCCTTCATAATCTTCCATCAGTCTTGGTTATCGCATTCGTCGGCGTGGACCTACATCTTCACTTGGGGGAACATAAGCCATTATCACTTCGTAATGACCTTATCCGGCTCCAAGGACCATATGTTTTGGAGGCTTAATGATTAACAGTTGTACACTGACTTTCTCTGTATTTTAATCAGTGCGTGTCAAGACTTAAATGAAGATGCAGGAAGCGGTTAATTTCCTTTACAATGCTTTAATCGAGTCTAGAGAGTGCACTTACAGGTGTGGTGTGTGTGTGTGGTTCTGGAATATACCATAGAATAATAGAAATCAATAAACAGCAATAAACATATGTTTAACCAAAGCACACAATCCAAATAATAATTTTATAAGCAGCTCTGACAGGAGGAGACTCTTGAGACTGAACTCAACACAGAGACACTGAAAAACCAGGCCCGAACCCGAACCTGAACCCAGGATAAAGAGGTTCATTGAATGTGGTGTTGACGGTGTGGATGTGGATCAGTCTGTCAGAGGAGACGCTGTAGAAGGACAGAGTTCCAGCAGGAACGTCCACATACACTGCTACTCTGTCAGAGACTGAGGAAGAGGAGGAGGAATATGTTACTCTGTTATTGTGAAAGACATAGTACTGACCATCATCAGAACAGAACAGACTCCAGGAATGATCGTTCATTCCAAAGCAACAGTCTTTAGAGTTTCCTTTCCTGCTGATTCTTCTGTAACTCACTGATACAGAAACATCTCCTCTCCACTGGACCTCCCAGTAACAGCGACCCGTCAGAACTTCTCTACACAGCAGCTGAGGCCAGATGTCAAACCTGTCTGGATGATCAGGATATGACTGATTCTCCTCCACACTTGTCATCTCTCTGTTGTTGTCAGAGAGTTTGATTTTTTTGTTGACTGTGTTTGTGTCGATGGTGAGTCGACAGGAATCTGATGGAGAGAACAAACAATCCAGCTGCAGTTATTATTGATCTGTCATTGATCATTGATGGACTCATGAATAAGTGATGTGTCAGTGTGAAGATGGTTGAATGTGTGAATGAAATAAAAACACACTTACACTTCCTCAGACCTGGTGTCATCCATCGTTGTCCAGCAGGCTCCACCCTGAAAGGAGGAGGGGGGTCAGACCAGCACAGTCTCTTTCAGCAAACATGGACATTACATGGCTCTCACACACTGATGAAGGAACAGTCCAACACTTGGACAGGTGCACTTGAATGCAGCATCTCTGAAGTCCTGCCCTGTGGCCGTCACGTTCCAGCACAGTTTGAACACATTCTTTTCATCTGATTTCATCTCTGCTGAATCAGCAGCAGGAGGAGACCATGTCATGGATGAGTGAAGGTGCAGCTGTTATTGTGCTGTGATGGGCCTGAAAACCACACTGCTCTGGTTCTGGGATGTTTACTGGGTCAAGAACGGCTCAGAGTTGTGAACTGCATCTATCAGCTCTGCAGCAGCACCAGATGAGCTGCAGCAGCTCCATCTGCTCAAAGATCTCTGCTCAAAGTGTCATGGAAAAAATTCAGACATTGGCCGGGTTTCCCAGATCAGTTAAGTAGTTCTTAACAGTGAAAGACTTCTTTCAAACCTTCTTAAGGAGCCTGTGAAAGAAAATCGCGTTTCCCAGAGTCGCTCTTAGCTTAAGTATCTCTTTCATTAAGAAGGAAATGAAAGATGCTGCTGACCCAGTCTTTACAACCATCTTAGTGAACAAAGACTCACAGATCCAGCCGCGTCAGGCAAATCAATATTACACCAAGCAATGAGATATTAAAACAATGCACCCCGCACAAGTTTTGATCTATTTTATACTTTAGATTTATATTGTTTAGCATTTATTGGTGACAGCAAAGGGGGGAAAAAAAAGAAAAATAAGGAATAACAAGTGTGTTCCTGTATATGCTTTATGCATTACGCACAAATAAAACGATCATCATGAATATCATTTATTTGATGATTTGGCTGCTATACAGCATGTTCTCGCTGCAAATCAACCGCGTCACCGTGCGCGAAGCAGAACTGTTTTTATGAACGCATTCGTGCGTCAGCACTTCAGTCCCCTGGACGTGTGTCGGACCGGGCTGTCCAGGCAGCCGGGACACCGATCCTCCTGCGCCGAGCCCGAGCGCATCTATGTGATGACAGGGAAGCAGCAGCTGATCAACGGGATCCTTTGATGAATCGTTCATTACAGTCTCAAATATAATCAATGGTGTCGGTTTATATTAAAGAATCTTTTTGCCCAGAAGAAAAAAGAGCGAAGACAACGACCCATAACTATTTTCTTCTCTTGAAAAAACCCACCTGCGGGATGCAGCATCATTCAGAAGAGGAGGAATACGTGCGAGGCGGGGATGATCTCTGCAATCTGAAGCCCTCTATAATTGTAAAAAGAATTTCACTTATCACGGGTTCTTTTTGGAACATAACCCCTGCGAAAAACCAGGGATTGCTGTAATTCCACGTTGCGATTTGCGAAACTCGCCTTCTCTTGGCTCATGTTTTTGAACGCACACAAACGCCCACCACGTTTCCTCCCGGTTTCTGCGTGTGGGGAAAAAAAGCCTCACTGTAGCCAGAAATAACGGAGTAACGCACCGTTTGGATGAAAAAGGGTCATTGAATTATATTTATCATCTTAATTTTTCATTATAACGCACAAGCAGCAGTGAATTAGTGCGTTAGGCAGCAGTGCTGTGTGTAAAAATGCGCTGATAGTGATCGGTGATCGATTTGCCTGGCATCGATTGATTTGGTTTCAGAACCGGACAGCTGCTCCAAAGAGCTTCTGAAAGAGCGAAACTAAAGAACGGTGTTAAGAAGTCATCTGGGAAACACCCATATCTTAGGGTTCTCTCTTAGTTCAAACCTTCTTTGAACCTCTCTTAAATCCTTAAGAGAGGTTGGATCTGGGAAACCCGGCTGTAGCGGCTAAGCCCAAAACTTAAAGCCACTGAGGGGCTGCATAGACAGGCTGGATTTGATTGACGCGCTTGCTGCTCTACTGAACTTTGTGTCTAGTGAGACAAATGACATTTAAGCTTTACTTCTTTTGTGATGTTCTTTTATTTATCACCTTTTCACCACTACCAAACAAAGTTACAGATCGGAGCGGAGCAGAGCGTAGCGTAGCGGTCAAAAAACTATATGCTCCTCCGTCTAGCAACACCTGCCAGCTGATTGCAAACTCTCACCTTTATACTAATTGCAAGTGACACAGTGAGGACACCTACTGGCCCAATTTGGTATACACAAACACACACCCACATAGAAATGGCTCCTACATACCGGCCCCTAATTGTAATGGCTAACAGACATACAATTCCTTCAAATACAAACTAAGGAGCCGTAATTAAAATGATACAATGAACACATCTACCACACAATGTAATATCATGTACCACATACACAGAAACCTGAGAAGATCTGCTAATCTGTAATCTCATGTAATAAACAAAGTTTGGTCACCGGACGTTCAATGACACTAGACTTTGTCTTCAGACGCACTGAACGCACAAGTCCCTTTTTATCTCGAAAAGCCTCCAAGACTCTTCCTAATGGCCAAGAACCTCGTGGGGCCGTAGCATCCATTACGACCACAATATCTCCAGTCTTCAGATTTCTCCTCTCCTGGTTCCACTTTTGCCTCTCCTGCAGCAGAGGTAGGTATTCCCGTACCCATCGCTTCCAGAAAAGGTCAGAGATGTATTGGACTTGCCTCCATCTTCTTTTTACGTACAGATCATGGGGCTCGAACAATCCAGGTGGTAAAGATGGTTTTCCTTTCATGAGGAGGATATGATTGGGAGTGAGCGGCTCCAGATCGTTTGGATCATCCGAGAGTTTGGTAATAGGCCGATCATTTAAAATAGCCTCAGCTTCACACATTACTGTTTGAAGTCCATCGTCATCCAGTCTTTGCTGTTGAAGTACTGAACTCAGAATCTTTCTCACCATGCGGATCACACGCTCCCAGACTCCACCATGATGCGAACCAGCAGGAGGATTAAAACTCCATTTAACTCCATTTTCTTGCAAAGCTCCTTGAATTTGTGCATGATTCAACGATGCGAGCGCCTTCCTTAGTTCCGTATCTGCTCCGACGAAGTTGGTTGCATTGTCGGACCGAATCTGAACCACTTGACCTCTCCTACTGATGAAACGGCGCAGAGCATTGATACATGCATCTGTATCTAAAGAGTTAGCCACTTCCAAATGGACCGCTCTGCTGGCTAGACAGGTGAAAATCACACCATAGCGCTTGGCTGTGCCTCTTCCTTTGGTCACGACAATAGGTCCAAAATAGTCAATTCCCACATTGGTAAAAGGCGGATAATCAGGAAGAATTCTTTCTTTTGGCAAATCTGCCATCTTTTGCTCCACCATTCTTCCATTATACCTTCTGCAGAAACCACAGTTTGTTATGACCTTTCTCACGGCTGAATTGGCACTTGTGACCCAGTACTTCCTCCTCAGTGTGGACAGTGTGTGATTACGACCACTATGACCAAGCCGATTGTGAATGTGCTTCAGGATGAGAGTGGCAATATGTTGATCCTTGGAGAGAATCAGCGGATGTTTAGTTTCCTCTGGCAGGGAGCCTCTAGCCAACCGTCCTCCAACTCTCAGAAGCCCATTATCCAAATATGGATTCAACCTGTAGATAACACTCTGCCTGCTCACAATAGCTTTACCAGATGATAGCGTGGCAATCTCTTCTCCAAATCTTTGTTGCTGGCAGAACTGAATGATGGCAAGCTCAGCCTCCACAAGATCCTTAGCTGACAAGGCCTGTCCCTTTGGCATGTCTGATCTTAACCTGCTTGTATTGGAAGCCTCTGCCTCACTCCTCCTGCGCCACCTTTCCAAAAGAAAGCCTTTTAGTTTCAGGAACCAGGCAACAGATACCCTGAGCTTCATCCAATTTGAAAAGTAGGCCATTAGCCGCCCAGTGGCATCAGATGAGCCCTCAACATTAATGATGTTCACTATGGCTTCTTTCTTGACCTCTGCGTCATCTGCTGCTAATGCAGTCTCTACCAGATTTGCTGGCCATTCCCCTTCTGGTTTACGCAAGAACTTTGGACCCTCAATCCACCTGTTGTCACGAATGAAATCCCCAACTCTCACTCCTCTGGATGCAACATCCGCAGGGTTTTCCTTAGAGCTCACATACCGCCATTGTGCACCTATAGAGGCTCCTCTGATAACCGAGATCCTATTGGCTACAAACGTATGGAAACGCTTGTCCTCATTCATGATATATTTCAGCACAGAAGTGCTATCCGTCCAAAAGACTGACTCTTGCAGCTGGAGCTTCAGCTCTGCCTTCAGCATGAGGTCAACACGCACAGCCAGGACAGCAGCAGTCAGCTCCAAGCGAGGAATAGTAACGGTCTTTAAAGGTGTAACTCTAGCCTTGCCCATCATGAATGCAACATGAACGTCATTTCTGTTGTTCTGCATCCTGAGATAAGTAACGGCTCCATATCCTGCTTCACTAGCATCTGAAAAATGATGCAGCTGCGCATGTATGGGATGTTCAAAGCCCTTAAGTTTAATGGCCCTTTCAACCTTAAACTCAGACAACATATCCAGGTCCTCCATCCACTTTGTCCACTGCTGCAAGATGTCTTGGGGTATGGTCTCATCCCATCCAAAACTTCTTCTACAAAGCTCTTGCAGCATGATTTTAGCAGGCAACACGACTGGTGCAAGAAACCCCAGAGGATCATACACAGAACTAGAGACAGACAACATTCCCCGTCTGGTGCAAGTCTTTTGTTGGACCTCCATTTTAAAGTTAAATGCATCAGTCTCAACACACCACTGCAACCCAAGTGCTCTTTCGACAGGGAGTTTGTCTCTATCCAGATTAAGTTCACTCAGATCTTTAGCTCTGTGTTCCTCAGGAAAGGTTTGCAATATGGTGCGATTGTTGCTAATCCATTTGGTCAGAATGAAACCTCCTTTTTGACAGAGAGCGGTAAGATCTTTGACCATGAGGGTGGCTTCCTCTTCAGAGACCATGCTCTTCAGGCAGTCATCAACATAAAAGTTCTCCTTGACTGTTTGAACCACTGCAGCTGGAAAGTTGAACTCATTGTCATCTGCTGTTTTCCTCAAAGCAAAACTAGCACAACTTGGAGAGGACACCGCACCAAACAGATGAACAGTCATACGAAACTCAGCCAGCTCCTTGGTCAGATCTCCCTCCGGCCACCATAAAAAGCGCAGGTAGTCTCTATCCTCCTCTGCAACCTTAACCTGATGAAACATTGCTTGGATGTCACCCATAACTGCCACTGGTTCCTGCCTGAACCTAATGAGTACCCCAAGCAATGTACTTGTGAGGTTTGGACCTTGCAAGAGCTGTTGGTTCAAGGATGTTCCCTTGTATGCTGCACCACAGTCAAACACTACCCGCAGAGTCTTCTTCCTTGGATGATATACACCGTGGTGAGGGATATACCAAACCTTGCCCCAGTCTCGATCAAGCTGCTGTGCAGTTATTTGTTCTGCATAACCCTTACTAATCATTCCATTAAGGTATGTTTTATACTCATCATAAAACTGCTCATGGTTAAGGAACTTCCTTTTCAGCCCAAGTAACCTTTGTTTCACCACAGAAAAGTTGTTAGGCAGAGACACGTCATGCTTTTTAAAGGGCAATTTCAAGCTATAATGACCATCTTTGAGTGTTGCAGACCTTTCCATAATCTCTATGAACTTCATGTCCTCTCTTGAGAGTCCCTTTTGCTCTGTAGCTCTCTCATTAAAGTCATGGTTGTACTGCTCACTCAACATCTTTTCCAACCTGCTCACAGAAATCCTGTTGACAACTACTGAAGAGACCTCAGCTTCCAAGCTGCTGCCATTTCCTTGCAAAGGGCCGTTAATAACCCACCCCAGTGCTGTTCTCATAGCATAGGGGCCTTCCCCTTGCCTATGTATGACCTCCCAAGGCTCTAATATCTTGGGAGCGTTGCTTCCAATCAACAAATCCACATTCGCCTTTATGCTGGGAATTTTTACCTTTGCTAGGTAGGACCACTTTGCTAAATCTCTTTCAGTCACAATGTTGTCCATGCTTACAGGCATTTTCTTTTGTGTGAGGACTTCAGGAAGTTTATAGAAAAGGTCGGTCTCCAAACCAGATATTTCTAAACCAGGTAGTGAATATGCTGGGACAACCCTTTCCTGTCCCATAGTTTGTAGGAGAAAATTGGTTCGTCTACCAGCAAGATTGAGCCTTTGCATAAGATGTTCTGAACAAAAGGTGGCTGTACTGCCAGGATCCAAAAATGCATATGTGTTTATTATACAGTCTCCTTTGATGGACTTAACTTGGACTGGGAGGATGGAAAGAAGACAGCGATCATCTCCGGCCCCTGTATGACCACAAGTTTTGTGAGATGCTGTGATGTTACATGCCACAGGCTCCTTGGAATACTTTGTGTTTGCTTTAACTTTGTCATTTTTGTCAACATGAAGCACACTGGGATGGTTTTGACCACAAACCCTGCAGGTCAAACGCTTGTCACAGTCTCGACTCATGTGCCCAGCACCTAAACAACCAAAACAAAGCTCCTTTTCCTTTAGAAAGCTTATCTTATCTCGGTGTTTCTTCCTTTCAAAATGTTGACATCCTTCCAATGAATGACTTCTAAAACAACACACACAAGTTAACTTCACTGGAGTACCATGTTCTGATGCATCTCTAGAGATCTCCACCGATTGCACTGGTTCAATGCTAGTGGCAAAGCTGTTTCCTCTCATCTTATTCACTGGTTGTGACTTCATCCTATTGCTGACCTTAAAGCTAGTTGTTCCAGATTTTACATCCTGAATGTCACCAAATAGAGGGTCAGATAGTATACGGACCTGCTTTTCAATGAATGCAACCAGATCCTTGAACATAGCCCTATGCTCAGATGTTTCCAGTATGTCATGTGCAACAGTCCTCCATTGGTCTCTCAGCTTAAATGGCAGCTTAGACATAACAGCCCTCATGTTACTTGGAATGTCCAGCTCCCGAATGTACTGCAGCTTCTCCATGACATTACAACATGAACGCAGAAAAAGAGAGTAAGATTGTAAAGCATTTACATCCTCTGATTTTATTGCAGGCCAAGCCAAAACCCTTTCAATGTATGCAGTGGCGATCCTATACTCATTGCCAAAGTGTTCTTGGAGCAGCTGGTTTGCTCGAGCATAGCCATACTCTGGAGCCATATGCTGGCAGCTCCGAACCAGTTCCCTTGGCTGCCCTCTGGTAAACTGCTCGAGATAATACAAGCAATCACCTCTGCTGACCTTCTCCTCCACTCCTTGCTCAAACGCTCGCTTAAAGGAAATATATTGAAGAGGATCCCCATCAAATATGGGAATATCTCTCGCTGGCAATAACATTAAACGCTGCTGATGTACAAGAGCTGATGTTATTTCATTCTGTTTTTCCATTATGGCACAGATATTTCCAAATTGCCTTTCATCTGTAGGCTGAGCATTTAACAGTGTGGGTTGCAAAGGTGGCATGGATGCCTCCACTTGCGTTGTTGAATAAACATTTAGCCCTTTTAAATCCATACACTCCCTTAGTCCAGCTGTACATTGCTGACTGGCCTCCTGTGTTAGCATAGCAACTGCTGGTGGGTTATATGTTGGCAGTGACCAATCTTTTGGCTGTCGCTTGCTCTGAGTTACAGGTCTGTACTCCTTTGCTATTGGGTTTAATTGCTTAGAAGCTGCTGCCTTTATTTGCTTGTCCAGGTAGGAGTTCATTGCATTTGATGATGCTCTAGAAACACTTTGAGAGTCAGAGGCCTGTAACACGGCTAATTTAGCAGTGGATGCGGCTAACTTAGTTTCCAGTCCAAGCTGTTCCTTTTTCCTCTTGAGCTGTTGCTCTTGTTCCTCGAGAGCATGCATTTTCTGCAAAGCTGCTGCATGAGCAAGCAACGCAGCCCTTTCAGCCTGTGCTTTAATTCTTGCAGAGGAAGTAGTGCTTGACTTTCCACTATATGAGCTTCTTCTGCTGGAGTGTTTGCTAGCCACATTTGAAACACTGTCCTCTGGATTCACAACATCATCATCATCATCATCATCACTATCATCTTTTGGTGTTTGTTCAGCACATAACCATTTTTTCACATTAAACATACATTCATCATTGCATATCATTTTTGCTTTGAACCATATGTTGTGTTTTTCCTTTTCCTCATCAGGTAAAATACCAACCAAAGAACCATGAATACCTTTAGCTTCATCACACAAATTGACAAGATCATCAAGAGCACATTGTACCTTTAGTTTATCTTTGTTTTGCATAAGCACCTGCATTTTTTGTCTTAAAATACCCGTCTTATTTAGCTTAGCTTTCCTAGTACTTTGCAACCTTTCAATCTTTTCAGCAAAAGCCTTAGCAGTTAGCTTTACAACACGTTTTTCAGTCTTCCTTTGCGTACCAATGCCATCAGTGTTAATGTTCCTTTCAGCCGATTGCGCAATAGCCGATTGCGCAATAGCCGATTGCGCAATAGCCTCCACGGGCTTGTCCACAGCTTCACGCGCATCCATGATTTCCCCCACAAAGTTAACTGTCCTCCCGTTTTGACCACCAATGCTTTGGATTTACGCCCCGTCCCGATATATGAAACAATTGTGCACATGAGCATGAATGGCCATTCATTAATTTGTAGTGATACTACTCACGTTGGGCGCCTTGATCGTCCCGATGAATGAGTCCTGCACCGCCGAAGTCCGAAAATCAGCTCCCGGTGTCCTCACGCCGACAGCGGGTGTTAACTGAGCTCCCAGTTGGCCGGCTGAGATGATGGTGTCCGGTGCGATGGCGCCGGCCCGGCTTGTCTTGGCCCCAGACGATCCCGCAGCCCAGCGGACCCCGCAGCTCCAGACGATCCAGCAGCTCCAGAAGATCCAGCAGCTCCAGACGATCCAGCAGCTCCAGACGATCCAGCAGCTCCAGACGATCCAGCAGCTCCAGACGATCCAGCAGCTCCAGACGATCCAGCAGCTCCAGACGATCCAGCAGCTCCAGACGATCCAGCAGCTCCAGACGATCCAGCAGCTCCAGAAGATCCAGCAGCTCCAGAAGATCCAGCAGCTCCAGACGATCCAGCAGCTCCAGAAGATCCAGCAGCTCCAGAAGATCCAGCAGCTCCAGACGATCCCGCAGCTCAGCGGATCCCGCAGCTCCAGCCGACCCTGGCTCCAGCTGATCCCGGTTCCAGCTGATCCCGCAGCTCCAATAAGGACTCGCAACTCCAAACATTTGCGCTCCTCACATCCGTGGTTTCCAAAGAAAACGTAGTTTCACCATGAAACAGGTTCCTCCTGGAACTCAATAAACCCGAGCAGACCTCCTGGTGCTTGGTAATCCAGATCCAAGCAGTTTTTTGACTTGAATGTAGCGGCTAAGCCCAAAACTTAAAGCCACTGAGGGGCTGCATAGACAGGCTGGATTTGATTGACGCGCTTGCTGCTCTACTGAACTTTGTGTCTAGTGAGACAAATGACATTTAAGCTTTACTTCTTTTGTGATGTTCTTTTATTTATCACCTTTTCACCACTACCAAACAAAGTTACAGATCGGAGCGGAGCAGAGCGTAGCGTAGCGGTCAAAAAACTATATGCTCCTCCGTCTAGCAACACCTGCCAGCTGATTGCAAACTCTCACCTTTATACTAATTGCAAGTGACACAGTGAGGACACCTACTGGCCCAATTTGGTATACACAAACACACACCCACATAGAAATGGCTCCTACACCGGCCATTATATGGTTTGTAACAAAAGGCCAACAGCTTTAAGGAACAGGATGAGAAGAGGGGGATATAAAACATGTAAATGCAGATGAAAGGGTCACATCTCTTTTGTAATGTATACCTTCCTCTAAGAGGACTAGCATCCGCATGTCAGGTGCAGGTATCTGTATTTTACTCTGTGAAAATAATAAAAAAATACCACAACAAAATCCAGACAGCCACAAAGATGATGTCCACAACAACTCCATGAAGAGTCCAGCACACTGATGTCCTTCTGTCTTCATACCTGAGAGTGTCCAGTCTCCAGTGGGGATCCTTCAGTCCAGCAGACAAAAGCTTCCCTGCTGACTCTCCTGGATGGTTGTAGCTCAGGTCCAACTCTCTCAGATGGGAGGGGTTGGAGCTCAGAGCTGATACCAGAGAAGCACAGCCTTCCTCTGAGATCAGACAGCCTGACAGCCTGCAGACACACAACACAACACAACACACATGCAGAGACTCTGAGAGAACTGCTCTGAGACTAAAGCTGACTCTGTCCTCATGTTCACCTGATGATGGTGCTGATGGAAAAGACAGAGGATCAGCAGAAACACATCAACAATCTTTCAATATCAACCACAGTTCTAACGGTCAACATTTGATCACTTGGTGGATTCTGACCTGAGAGACTCCAGGTGACAGTGTGGACTCTCCAGTCCAGGACACAGCTTCTTCAGTCCTGAATCCTGCAGGTGGTTGTTACTCAGGTCCAGTTCTGTCAGACTGGAGGACTGAGAGCTGAGAACTGAGGACAGATCTGCACAGATGTTCCCTGAGAGGTTACAGTCACTCAACCTGCAGACGAGATTAAAGAAAAATGATGAGGTTATTTAGGAAAGTCTGTGCATAACACTTCATGTACAAGACAACTCAAAGGGCCTGATTGAAATTTGACGAGTTGGAGTTAGAGATATTAGTGGAAGAGGCAAATAAACACATTCATGAACTACAGCAAAGAAATTGAAACATTACCAAAAGAAACGCAATATGGGAGAAAATCTGCGATAGAATAAATGCAGTTGGTAAGACAAAAAGAACGGCAGATGAGGTTAAAAGAAGGTGGCAAGATATAAGGCGAAGAACTAAAGAAAAAGTGGCCTTTAATAAAACTTGTGCAACCATTTTTAAAATAGCATGCAGCAGAATAAAGACTCTCTCTCTGCGTATTCTTTGATTTTGGATGTCGCCTCCTTGCCACAATAACAGCAGCCATCGGTGCGTAATGCTGGGCAGATTAGCACCTTCCTTTCGAACGTATTAAATACAGACGCAATCACAATCCCCGCATTAACTTTCAGGCTTGGTAAATCTCATTGCGTGTGGTAAATGAACCTATTTGCATTTTCCCCTCCCAGTATTTAGCGCTTTCTGGCGGGTACGCCCCATATTGATTATTCATCAGGGCAAAAGTACTAAATGAACAGCGTGTGCTATTTTGCTCATTTGAGAGGCGCAGTCCTCTTTGCACGCTGTTAGTAGATCAGCTTGCACATTGGTTTGCGGGTGATGTCAAGTTTGCACACGTTTTTACACACGCAAGTAAATCAGGCCCAAAGTGCTTAAAATAAAAATATTTTGAAAAATGAATAAATCATTTAAGAATTTAAGACTAGTAATTAAAGACAGAAAGACATAAGTAAATAAAAACGTTTTCAACTTGACTTAAACCTATTGAGAGTTTCAGCATCCCAGATGCATTCTGGGAGTTTGTTACACAGCACAGGTGAGGAGCAAAAGCTGAACGCTGACTCATCATGTTTGGTTTTAAATCTGGGTATAGAAAGTAGGCGTTTCCCTGACGACCTGAGGGTTCTGGTTCGTTCATCATGGACCATGGGTCCGTTTCACAAAGCAGGTTTAGTGAAAACTCTGAGTCTGTTAACCCTGAAATGAGGGAAACTCTGAGTTTTCCGTTTCACAAAGGGAGGTAACTCAAACCAGAGAAAGAGAGGTAACTCTAGCCTGTTTCACAAAGAGAGGTAACTTAAGCTCTCGGTCAGTTACCGACGTAAAAGATGCTCTGAACCTAACCTGGTCAGTTACCGTAGTAACAGACGCTCTGAACCTAACCTGGTCGGGACCAGGTTTATCTCAATGAACCTGGAGTTTCTCTGCGTCTCCGCCTCTTTCAGAGCCGCACGCACATTTGATTTCCTCATTCATTCAGTCAGCAGGCGAGTTTTGGCGAAGTTCTGCCGTCTGTCATTAAAAACAGAGTCAGTATATATATAAGAAGTCCATTGTCACGAACAGACATGTCCTTTTGATGAAGACCCAATTGATGAAGGTGCAGCATTAATGTCGCTGAGAATTAAAGAGAATTAAATATTCGTCGGGAGATGGTTATCAGACCGCATAATACATTACATATTCTCATTACAGGCAAAGCAATATATGTTAATCAAAATTATAACAAATAAAAGGCATGACATATCTCACTTTGCATGTAGTGGGAAATAATATTTGTTTCACCTTAAGTTGAATTTACTACGAATGAAGTTTTGCAATATATTCAAATTTTCCAACCTCCACCTGTATATTATTACATAAATAAATAAGAGCATAATATGTGTCTGTATTGGTTCAATACGGAACGCAACTTTTAATTCCCGATTACGGAACAATTCCGTATTTCAAGGGACGGGTGGCAAGCCTACATAAACCTGTCCAAGCCAAGGAGTTCCACAGGATTGCAGGTGAATGATGTGGAGATCTGTTAAATTAATTTTATATTATATTCTGTGCTGCGGTGTTACTCTTTTTTCGAAAAACATGTTCAAATTCGCCGTAAGCGCGCATTTAAATCTCTAATTCCATTCGGGTGAAAAAGAACACGGCGTGATGTGTGTGGATCTTCAGATGCAAACTAATGTTTCCTCAAAGGGATTTTGTAAATTGAAATGTTAAATAAAGTTTAAAAACAAAAAAGAAAAAGTATGTGGATCTTTTGTTGTCGCCGGTTGCCACGGTGAATCCTTGTATCAGGGCTCCATAGATGCTAGCTTTTTATAGTTGTGGTGCATGCGCTTAACTCCAGGTGAAACTATTTAGAGTTGAGTAAATTAACTCAAATCCGCTGTTCTGGAACCGAAAACTCAGAGTTTCCGATCTCAGAGTAGATCAACTAAGAGTTCAGGATTAGACTCAGAGTTTGTTGAACCTGCTTTGTGAAACGGACCCCAGGGGGCAGCCAAGAGAACTGATAAGAAGCTGCTATCATATATCTAACCCCAGGGCCCGGTTTTTCAAAAGTAATCCGCTCGGATTTTGGATAAGGGATTGGATCAAATCATGAAAATGGGTTTTTCAAAAGACAAAACGGATTACGTAATCGGATTAGATCACGTAATCCAATCCTGGTTTTGATCTGGATCAAACCTTCAGTTTGGGTTTTTCAAAACTTTTTAGTAGGATTGGGATCACTTTGATCCAAAAAATCGGGATTAAACTGATCCCATCAGAAGGGTGGATTCAGCGTAGATTTCAGGCCCAAAATGTAATGAAACTTTAAAATTGTATCAAATAACACTATATTTGGATCATGCAGTATAGCCTACAAGATATCCTATTTATTCATAAGGTTTTCATTTGATTTGTTCATCCGTCAGGCTACTGTCAGTACGTGCACATGCAGCGATTCAAGCTGGTTGGAGATCATTTGCACACATCGTACTGACTTTTAAACTGCATGTGAACACCATAAGTCAGTCAAGTCAATCTGATCAAACCGGATTCATCAACCCGCTTGCAGCACCTAGATAAGCCAGTCGCAACCGCCTTGTTAATGCCATGTGTACGGGGACATGGATATTACAGTCTGCGCATGCTCGAGATTTTCCCCCGGGGGAGGGGATTCACCCGGAAGTGAAAGGAGACGAGTCGACGCGACGCTGCCGACGCTGCTCAGTAGTAGCGCCATCAGTAGCGCCCTGGGGTGTCGTCAAAATATTTCCTATTCTGACATTTCATATATAAATACTGTATTTTCGCGACCATACGGGCGCCGTGTGGAAAGGCATACCCTCAGTCTTGTGTCATTTCTGTATTTAAAACACACACGGCGCACCGACCGAAACGGCACCCACACAAGAACACACGCACACACACACGCACAGGAGTGTGCGTATTTAAAAATACAGCGGGAGCAAAACTTAGTTTGATTGTAGGCTACTTTATTTCAGTTTTTACATTTATCAAACCCATTAAGTCTCATCCTCTGTTTCTGCATTAAAGAGCTCCGCTAATTAGTGATTAGGTAGGTTATAACGTATTCAGCCTTTCAGTATAGGCCTACAGCAAAGTAGAAAGAGTTTGGCCTCATAAAATAATCCCCCAAACAGCTGTCAATATTGACCACAAATAATATATATCATTCTGTCACTAATTATAATATTATAATTCATCACAATCAAAAATATTTTTGTTTTGTTTTTAGATGATTTTTTAGTGATGCATGCAATGATAAAACAGAATAACAAAGCAATGGCAATGGCATCACTGGTTTTTGAAATCCAAAACAAATCCAAATCAGAAATAGTGTCTAACTATTGCGTCCCTTGTTGCACGTCCTGTTTGCTCGTTCTGGCAGAATGCAGGAGGTTGGTCAGGGTCTCCAAGGGGCTCAGACAAGCTGGTCTCTCCACATCAGATGAAGAACTCTGAAATGATTGTATTTGATATTAAGCCTTTTTATTGAATTCAATACATCTGTATTTGAAACTTGTTCAAAATATCCTCAATGTACAGTGTTTGTGAGTAATGTTTTTATTTATTTGTTGTAGGTCTCAGATGAGCGGACTGCCAGAAGAGGGTGTTTTTGTGTGTGTGTGTGTGTGTTTTCGTTTCAAATACAAATAGACTTTATTGACCCCACACTGGCTATTCTACTTCTCTCTTTACATATCTATAGTTCTACATTGTGTTTCCTACCCTATTTGAGCACTGGTTATCCAGATTTGGTGATCCTGAAAAGTTTCTATCCGGATCAGATTGATCCAATCCGATGTTGCTTTGAAAAACCGGCTCAAAAGTAAGCTGGATTACGTGATCCTGGATAGCAAAAAAAAGGGTTACTAAATCCGGATCAATTTGATCCGGATTAAACCTTTTGAAAAACCGGGCCCAGGAGATCAGAGATGTATTTTGATCCGAAATCAGGTGAAGAGAAAGTGTACTGTTTTAGGTTCAAAACATTAATTAAGAAATTACCCTATGCTATGCTTAACTATGAGTGATGTAGTGATAGAGCAAGTAACAGAAGTGAAGGTATTAGGGGAAGTTGTAGAGAGTCAAATGTCCTGGAATAGACAAATTGACCAAATAGTGCAGAGAATGGCTAGAGGTATAGCTGTGATTAAACACTGCAGGAAGTTTTTGCCTAATGATTTGATAAAACAGGTGATACACGCATCGGTCTTGTCGAATGTAGATTATTCCTCTGTGATTTGGTCCAGTACAACCAAACGTAACCTGGCCAGGCTGCAGGTAAATCAGAACAAAGCAGCTGGCTAAGTCATTCAGCGCCTTTATCAGACCAGTGGAAGTATAATGAATCCCCATCCATCCCCGATTATAATGTTGTTTTTTTGCACTTTGAGCAGGTGTCTTACTGTCTGTTGTGTCTGAGTTGTGAGCATTTTGTTCATGTTTTTTTTTTTTATTATATTTATTGGGTTTTCAGATTTAACATGACATATTCATTAATGATGATTTACATGTCCACATTCATAAGGAAAAGACAAAACCAAGAACTACTGCAAAATATATAAATGAATAAACAGAAATTCAATAAAATAAAATAAAAAAAAGAAATAAAAAATAAAAAATATATATAACCCTGCGTTTCCTATAGAGCTGATGTGTTGAATATTACACTTTCTTTATACACTTCCTGATTGGTGACTTTCAAGATATTTTATAAAATGTCCCCATAACTCAGTGCTTCTCAAAGTGTGGGGCGCGCCCCGCTGGTGGGGAACGGAGACATGACAGGTGGAGCGCGACAAACGCGGATTTCATACGTCCGCTTTGTGAACAGCGAATGTGTGAGGATTTGCTGTTTTGCAAATACATAAAAAAGAGAGCCACAGCTGATGAGCTATTTAAGATCATGGACAGTTACTTCAAAGAACACGGCCTTAAATGGGAAAATTGTGTGGGCGTTTGCTCTGATGGCGCACAGGCCATGGCAGGGAAACGAAGCGGGCTGCAGGCACTGATAAAGAAGGTTGCTTCAGTTGCGCACTGGACGCACTGT
The DNA here is from genome assembly GCF_033807715.1 of Cololabis saira. Taxonomy (NCBI): domain Eukaryota; kingdom Metazoa; phylum Chordata; class Actinopteri; order Beloniformes; family Belonidae; genus Cololabis; species Cololabis saira. Next base: position 50,329,294 of record NC_084589.1, read on the forward strand.
GTCATTCACAGGGAAGCGCTCGCGTCAAGACAGCTCAGCCCCGAACTAAACAAGGTTTTAACAGAGGTTGTGGGCATTTTAAATTTCATTAAAACCCAACCCCTGAAAACGCAACTGCTCTCTGCACTTTGCGAGGAGATGGGAGCTGATCATACATCTGTGCTGTTTCACAGCGAAGCAAGGTGGCTCTCCAGGGGCAAAGTGTTGCTGAGTTTGAGCTGAGAGTGGAGATTCTGCTTTTTTTGGGAGGAGCGCACGTCGCTGCAAGCAAATTCAGTGATGAACAATTTCTGTTGAAGCTGGCCTATCTCAGTGATGTGTTTTGCAAGCTGAATGAGTTAAATCTTCTGCTACAAGGCAAAGACAAGCACCTACCTCACCTGGCAGATAAGATCACTGTATTCTCCAGAAAACTCGAGGCATGGGGCAGACGCCTCGATCAACAAAATGTAGAGTTCTTTGAGAACCTGAGTGAAGTTGCTGAAACCATTTACACTGGAGCCACCCCAGTGATCCCGTGTATAAAGCAGAACATCTCTTCTCTGAGAGAAATGTTTCAGAGATACTTCCTGAACAACAGTGCTCAGTGTTATGGATCCATTCAGTGCAGCAGGTTGGTATTTTAAGATTTTATTGATCATAATCATATATTTTATGTATGTTGTTAATACTTACTAACCGAAATAGACAGATTTCTTCATTTTTATTATGCAATGACAAATAAAGTAATCCTATGTTTTATTCTATCTGCAGTGCCTGCTGATTTGAGCCAGGCTGAAGAGGACCAATTCATTGACATGACCTCTGACTACAACCTGAGGCTGAGGTTTACAGCTCATACTCTTAGTGAGTTCTGGATTGGAGTTGAAAGGGAATATCCCCTTATCGAACAGAAAGCTTTAAACATCCTTTTTCCCTTTGCCACTTCATATCTCTGCGAGATAGGCTTTTCAGCTGTTGCTTCTCTAAAAAACAAGTATAGATCCCAGCTCAACATTGAGCATGATTTGAGAGTGGCAGTTTCCAGCCTGCAACCCCGTTTTGAAAGGATGTGCAGTGCAAAACAGGCACACTGCAGCCAATAGCAATGCAAGGAAAGTTCACTTGTTTATGTTTTTGTTTTTTGCATAGATTGCAAATTAAGTTATGATGGTACAACTGAACTTTTATTTTCTCTTTTTGAACTTTGTGCAGTGCAAAACAGGCACACTGCAGCCACTAATGCAGGGAAAGTTCTCTTGTTTATGTTTTTGCAAATTAAGTTATGATGGCAAAACTGCACTTTTATTTTCTCTTTTTGAACTTTGTGTTATTTGTTGTTTTTGATTCAGTATCAAATATGACTGATAAACTTGGTGCAAGTAATTTCAATACATTTAAAATAATTTGAAGTAATTCGTCAAGATTTTTTTTTTAGGCGACGGGGGCAAGTGGGGCTTGAAAATCCCCACTTGTTCAAATTGGGGAATGATGAAAAAAGTTTGAGAACTACTGGTTTAGGGGTACTTTTTAGCAAATGTTTCAAAGACGCCGCATATAAATAGAGATTTAAGGGCAATGGTGATGTAGTGGTCTTTTCTATTGTGACCCAAGGCATTACAGGACTATCTACAAACCAGTACATTGCTGCTCTAATCTGGGCTGCCCAATAGTACCAGAGATAGTTTGGAATTTGGAGCCCTCCCCTTTCATAGGGCAGGTAGAGCAGCGTGAGTCTGAGTCTCGGGCGTTTATTATTCCAGATGAAGCTAGTATTTAATTCTTTCAATTTATTAAATAGATGCAATGGGGGTGTAAAGGACTGGATTGGAATAAATATAAAAATTTAGGCAAAACATTCATTTTAGCGACCAATTAAAGAAATGGGAAGATCTGACCATCTTTTAAGGGATTCTGATACGGATGTTAAAATAGGATTATAATTCTCTGAAACTAAGTCCTTTATGTCTGGAGTAATTTTTATTCCCAGATAGGTAAAGCCACAAGGTAAATTTTGAAATATATTCGCCGCTGGTGGGCTGTCCCTTTCATTCTTTCTAAGAAACAGTATCTTAGACTTTGTGTTATTTACCTTGTAACCGGAGAAACTCCCAAAATATTTTATTAAATTAGTAAGTGTTGGTATGGACTGTGACAGATTTTTTTTAAGAAAAGTACAATATCATCCGCATAAAGGCCAATACGGTGTTCATAGTTCCCAATTGTTACTCCAGTGATTAGGGGGTGAGATCTGATTGTCAAAGCCAGGGGTTCAATTGATAGTATAAACAGGAGGGGCGACAGTGGGCACCCTTGGCATGTTCCCCTGGATAGGCTAATGGGTTTTGAGATAATGGTATTGGTCAGAACCTCTGCACTAGGGTTGCTATATAGTAGTTTTATCCACTTAATTATATTTTCTGCAAGGCCAAATCTAGGGAGCAAGTCAAACAGATACGGCCACTCCACCCTGTCAAAGGCCTTGTCAGCATCCATGGATAGAATGGCCGCATCCGGACACCCCTCCCCAGCATGCAAAATGTTTAGTACCCTTCTCAGATTGTGAAATGCCTGCCTTCCCCTGATAAACCCATTTTGGTCTACATGTATAAGATCTGGCAGGTATTGCTCTAATCTCAGTGCTATGACTTTAGCTATGAGTTTAGTATCAGACTTCAAGAGTGATATAGGTCGGTAGGAATCACACTTAAATGGCGGTCTACCAGGTTTCAGGATGTTTGTAATAAGGGCTCTTGAAAGAGAAGATGGCAAGGAGTTGGCTCTAAATGCCTCTTCAAACATATTTAAAAGAGGAGGCAGCAGCTTTAAAGGTTCTTTAAAGGTTTTGTAGATATCGATGGGGAGCCCATCAGGGCCCGCTGCTTTCCCTCCCTTCATGCACGTAAGGGCCTCATGTAACTCTGAAAGTTCCACTGGTCTGTCTAGGATTTCTTGGTCCCTAGGGGAAGAGTGGGGAGCTCCAATTTATCAAGAAAACTGTTTTGTATGCTCTTGTTGGATGATAGATCCGATTTTATATGAGTTTTTCATCAAATATTTTGAATGCTTCATTTATTTCTTTTTGGATCAGATGTGTTAATTCCATTTAAGTTTTCTATCTCATGGATACTTTTTTCAATTTGTAAAGTTTTGATTCTCCAAGCAAGCAGTTTACCAGCCCCTTCCCCCTGGTCATAGAACGATTGTCTTAGTTTGTTTTAATTTGTTAGAGCCATGTTTGCTGACTGCTCAATATGATGGGCTCTAAGTAAGGTCAGTTTATGCTCAAGCACTGGAGTGTTATTAATTATAGTTTCACTTTCCAATGTTTTGATTTCTTTTTCAATTTCCAACATTTTGTTTTTGAATTGTTTAGAGTTAAAACTGGTATAGCTAATTATTTGTCCTCTGATATGAGCTTTAAAAGCTTCCCATCTAATTAAGGGTGAAGTTTCAGACAAGTTAACCTGGAATAACAATTCTATCTGTTGATCAATGAAGCGGATAAACTCCGGGTCCTGTAGCCACTTGGTATCAAATCTCCATCTGGGAGGTCCACAGAATTGTTTAGAAGTACTGTATTCTATAGACACTGTTGCATGGTCAGAAATTATTATGCTACTGTAATAACAGTTCTCAACATTACAAAGTGAAGTCCTAGAAATCAAAAAGAAGTCCAACCATGAAAGAGTTTTATGTGGAGCTGAATAGCAGGAGAATTCTCTCTTATCTGGATTCAACTCCCTCCAGACATCACACAGGCCCAACTCATGTATAAAGTTAAGGATTACCTTCCTAGATTGGTTGTGGTCATGAATACCATTTTGATCAATATTGGGGTTCAATGCACAATTATAATGCCCACCCATAATAATTCCCCCCCTTAGTGATGACAGTGTAAAATTGTCTTTATTAGGGCCGTAGACATTTACTAAATTAAGATGTTGACCAAATAGAGTACCCTGTAGAATAATAAATTTTCCCCCAGGATCCAGAGTGGTGGTAGTTATTTGAAAAGGGATGGATTTATGGATTAATATGACCACACCCCTAGCAAAGGATGAGTAATTAGCATCAAATACCTGTCCCTGTCACCTTCTCCTCCTCCTCAACCTGATTACTGTTGCAGAGCTTTATTCACCATGCATGCGCACACATCAACAGGGTACACAACAAAAAAAACAGGAAGCACTGTATACTCTTCTCTCTTCTCTAAAACAGTCACTAATGCAGTCAGTAGAGGCAGTATCAATAAGTAGTCAACCTGTGCCATCTAGTGGAGAAACTATTGAAAACTACTGCATCACAACACTCCCACTTAGTTTTTCAATAACATTAAGTTCCTTTAAATAATATTACAGAGCCTTGCTCTCATTCACAAAATAATGTCAAACAACAACAAAAAAACATTTCTCTCACATTGTGTTCACTGAAACTATTTTGTTTGTTTACAATGTTTTATCTGGAACTCTTTTTCACAATGTTTTTTAATGGAACTCTTTTTACTTTTCTTTTTTAGATTTTTAATTGATCAGGCAGCGTTCGGCGTACACCTGTCAAGCACACATATGCACTCAAAAGTTAAACAGGGAAAAGTCCAATCTCTCCCCTGAGGTATTCAAACTTCTGTTTAGACAGTGGTTTGGTAAAGATATCCGCTTTCATGTCATTTGTTGGACAATACTGCAGTTCTATTTGTCCATTCTGTACACATTCACGGATGTAGTGGTAGCGAATGTCTATGTGTTTGGTCCTGGAGTGGTTCACAGGATTCTTTGCAATTGCGATTGCTCCTTGGTTGTCTTCCAGGATCAATGTGGACATAGCTTCCACTCCGAGATCACTCAGTAATCTTTTCAGCCAGATTCCTTCTTGTGCTGCTTGACTGAGTGCGATGTACTCCGCTTCTGCAGTTGAAAGTGCAACTGTTGCTTGCTTCTTGCTAAGCCAGCTCACTGCTCCTCCACTCAGTAGAAAGACGTTGCCTGTTGTTGAGCGGCGGTCATCCTGATCTCCAGCCCAGTCAGCATCTGAGAATCCAATCAGTGCTCCAGTGTCAGATTTGTCATACTTGAGAGCAAAGTTCACTGTCCCTTTCAAGTATCTAAGTATCCTCTTCACGGCGGTTAGATGTGCAACATCTGGATTCGCGTTGAACTTTGACACAGCACTCACTGCTTGAGCTATGTCTGGTCGAGTGGCCATTGCAGCATACAGCAGACTTCCCACCATTGACTGATAGGTATGCTGGCCACTGGCTTGCTGACACCATCACTTTTCTTCAGCTTGACATTGCCATCAGCAGGAGTTGCCACAGGATTTGCATTATCCATTCCATATTTCTTCAGTATGGCTTCGATGTAATGTTTCTGATGAAGAATGACACGGTTCTTCTCTTTGTCTTGGATTACAGAGATGCCCAGGATATAGGACAACTCTCCCATGTCTTTCATCTTGTAGCGCTCCTTGAGAGCTACTTTGAGCTCGTTCATGCTTTCAGTTGACTCTGTTATCAGGATTAAATCATCAACGTAGACTGCGAGTATTTCAAGCTCTTTCCTTGATCTCACAAACACGCAGGGGTCTGATGTACTTTTCTTGAATCCGATTTCCATCATGAACTCTGTGAAAGCCTTGCTCCAACAGCGAGGAGACTGTTTCAGTCCATAGATTGATTTTTTCAGTTTGCATACCAGGTGTTCCTGCCCTGGTTTAATGTAGCCCTCCGGCTGTTCCATGTAAATTTCCTCTTCCAGGTGTCCGTTAAGGAATGCAGTTACAACATCCATCTGGTGTACATGTAGATTGTTTTGAATGGCGAAGGACAGTAATGTACGAATCGAGCTGAAACGTACTACTGGTGAAAACGTTTCATCATAGTCAGCACCATACACCTGTGAGTAGCCCTTGGCAATGAGCCTGCACTTGTATCGCTCCACTCTTCCATCACTGTGATGCTTGACTCTGAACACCCATCTCGATCCTACTGCCTTTCTTTCTCTTGGTAAGTCCACTAAGTCCCACGTTTCATTTTCCAGCAGTGACTCATACTCCAAGTCAGCCGCCTCCTGCCATTCTTTTGCATTAGGACTCATCAGCGCTTCTTTCAGTGTGACCGGCTCTGTCACACAACACATATTTGCATGATGATCAACAGTCACTGTATCAGCAAACTCATCATATCCAAATCTTCTTGGAGCGTTTCTGATTCTGCCACTTGTTCTCACAGTACTGTCAGCTGTGACCTCATCATGTCGCGTTTCACTCTCATCTTCTTTTATGATTATCTCGTTCTCTGTGCAGGGTACTTTCGCTTCCTGCATCCAGTTGAAGTTTGATTCATCGAAGATGACATCACGGCGGATTAGAATCCTCCTTTTCTCTTCATCATACAGACGATATCCCTTGGCATTGTTTGCATATCCAACGAAACGAAGCTTCACAGCTTTCTTGTCAAGTTTCTTTCTTTGTTCATCTGGGATATGAGCATAAGCAATACAGCCAAATACCTTCATGTGACTCATGTCAGGTTTCTTTCCACACCATCTCTCATAGGGTGTCTCTTCCTTCAGAACAGCTGTGGGGAGCCTGTTCTGTATGTAAGCTGCGGTGGCTACAGCCTCTGCCCAGTACATTTTTGGAAACTTCGCATGTGACAGCATGCTCCTGGCTGCTTCAACTAATGTCCTGTTTTTGCGTTCCGACACGCCATTCTGCTGTGGCGTATAAGGTACAGTCATTTCATGGTGGATGCCTTGAGACTTCAAATATTCTTGAAACTCCTTCGATGTGTACTCACCACCACCATCTGTCCTCAGCTTTGTGACGCTCAGTCCAGACTCATTTGAGAATGTTCTCTCAAATTCCTTGAATTTGCTTAGCACCTCATTCTTCCGTTTCATGAAGTATACTTTGCAGCATCTTGTGTAGTCATCAATGAAAGTCACAAAATATTTTGATCCACTTATAGATTCAGTCTGCATGGGACCACAGACATCACTGTGAATCAGCTGCATCTTTCGTTTAGAACGGATTCCTCCAATCGACTTGAATGGCTTTTTAGCCAACTTGCCTTCCACACATCCTTCACAGAAGGGAATCTCCTTTTCTGCAGAGAAGTTCACTCCGTTCACCAGATCTTTGAGTTCCTTCAGCTTAGTAGTGTGACCTAGGCGCTGGTGCCACAGACTGGCCGCTACTAATGAACTGTGACATGCAGTGTCACTTCCTTCAATGTCCAACTGATATAGTCCATCAGCTCTTTGTGTTCCCATGCCTTGAAGTGTTCCATTTCTTCCACGTATGTAGCAACGAGACTTTTTGAACTGCACTGAATTCCCTTTCTTGGTAGCAGCTCCCACTGAGAATAAATTCCCAGACAGCTTTGGAACATACAGCACGTCATACATTGTGACATTTTTTACATCACTTGATTTGAAAGTCATTTTCATGTTGACACGTCCAATTCCTAGGGCGTCGACCACCCTTCTGTCACCCAGTTTCACTGACTGATTTTTTGTGAATGGCTGGTAGTCGTGAAGAATGTCCTCATTACATGTCATGTGTTTTGATGCTCCAGAATCAATTAACCATTCAACTTGCTGTGGTTTCTCACCGTTTGCCTCTCTGATCACAAAGGCACTCTCAGAGGAGTCTTCATCATCCTCACATGTCACGTGTTTTGCTTTGTGAATTTTCTTTTTCGTTTTATTTTTCAAGCTCGGGCAGTCACGTTTTAAGTGGCCTTCTTTTCCACATTTGTAACATCTCCACGTGCTTCTGTCTACCGCTCCCACTGTCTTAGAGCTATCCTGCACATTTCCTCGAAATTGTGATGACATGGCTGATGCACCTCCTGACGTAGCACCACTTGAATCATTAGCATTCACTCGCTTTTGTTCTTCATTTATTAATGCTTGCTGAACAAACTTCAGTGTCAGGTTGTCAATCTTAGTTTCTAGTGCAGTGACAATTGTAGCATAACTTGGTGGCAAACTACCCAGCAGTGTTACGATTTGATCTTCCTCCTCAATTACAGATCCAATTGCTGTGAGCTGATCAGTCAATTCCTTCATTTGTTTTAAATGATCAGTTAAAGCACCTCCTTCCTTCATTTCACATCTGAAATATCTTTTCTTCAGGAACAGTTTATTTGCCAAAGTGTCTCTCTCAAAATGGGCTTTCAGCGTATCCCACGCCTCTTTGGGAGTTGTACAGCTTGTTATCAGGTACAGCTGGGGTGTACTTACATTCAGCACTAACATGGAGAATGACTTCTCTCTCCGTCGAGTGAATTCAGCCTGTGCTGCTGCATTAGCATCTGCAGCTAGCGTCTCCGTCTCCATTAGCATGCCCCATAGTCCTTTAGCCTTTAGCAGGTGCTCCATCTGAAACTTCCATGTTGCCCAATTCTCCGGTCCGCTCAGCCTGTCAATAAACAGCTTATCCTCCATTGTGAAATCCCAAAATACTGTTTATATCTTCACACAAGGTCCGTGTACAACAGCTTTTTTAGCGACGATCTGGGCCCATAACCTGTTGCAGAGCTTTATTCACCATGCATGCGCACACATCAACAGGGTACACAACAAAAAAAAAACAGGAAGCACTGTATACTCTTCTCTCTTCTCTAAAACAGTCACTAATGCAGTCAGTAGAGGCAGTATCAATAAGTAGTCAACCTGTGCCATCTAGTGGAGAAACTATTGAAAACTACTGCATCACAACAATTACCTCACCCTGAGTCAAGTGCGTCTCCTGAAGAAACACAATTTTAGACCCCAGGTGCCGAAGCCTAGTCATAAGTTATTTTAATTTCACCAGTCTACCCAGGCCTCGGACATTCCAAGAAGATATTTTACATAGCTGGTTACAAGCCATGGAGTATTTTAGAAAGCATTATGTTAGAGGGGAATCTGTATCTGTATTTCTGTATAACCTGCAAGATAACAAAACCTTAACTCCATACCAACAGCTATCGACTGCCTTCCTACAGTCAAAACCAGATTAATATAACAACTTCCTTGGCTCTTATTGCTCCTACACAGAGGAGCTGCAATAAACGAAATGAACTCACCTCTGCTACCATTTATCTCTAATCATTAGTTTCAATTGTATCATGGCCCTTTTGCATGTGAGGAAATTATTTTAAAATTAGATTGTTCAACACAAAGTCAGAGAACTCTGTTTATATTATTTGAAAAAAAAACTCTTTTACCTTGCTGTCAAATTGCTCACAACTCAAATGACAAAAGTCACTCTGCTTTTTGTACTATGTATCAAGTGACTGATAACCATTATCAGTCACTTACACTGGTGAACAAGCATTTAGAACAAACCGAAATCTAAATTGGAGCGGATTATTTACCTTAATGACTGGAGTAGTCAGTGATAGTATAGTTTTGTCTTTTAATAGTTCACACAAGGCCATCACTCCATTACCATCTATAATGTGCTATCTTCAGATGGTGACAAACATAAACTCACAACAGAAAACGAAACATCGCCTCTGAAGTCGAGTTTTCCAGGTGTAACTTGAACGTCACTCACATCATGCGCAGCGCATGTTGAGAAAGGGGAAGAAAAAAAAAGTCACTCTTTGTTTTTATTCTGGAGAAACGTGAACATCCTGAGGAGTCTGAAAAGTTATGTTTTTCCGGGGGGGCGCTAGAGCGCACGCTATGGTGTAGACGCACTTTCTCAGAGCTGACCGGGCTGGAACAGCAATGGCTGCGGCTGGAGGCCAGTCACAAATAGCTCCAAGAAAAGATTATTGACCTCGAAGCGGGCTCCAGACCCCAGAATATAAAAGTAGTGGGCCTGCCAGAACGAGCTGAGGGTAAAAACCCAGTGGACTTTTTTGCCACTTTTCTGCGCAATTTGCTGGGTGCTGCTCACTTCCCCACCCCGATAGAGGTTGACAGAGCGCACAGACTGGGACAGCCACCTGACGCCGCGGCACGTCCTCGTGTCATGATAGCCAGGATCCACAGCTTTCGGGTGAAGGAGAAGGTACTGCGGCTGGCGCGGGAGAACACCCCTCTGACCTACAACGGTACACGGATCCACATATATCCCGATTATCCGGCGGAGATAATGGAGCGGCGCCAGCCATTCGAGGAGGTGAGGAGAAAATTCAACAGCGCTGGGATGCGCACCGGATTCCTCTATCCTGCACGGCTCCGAATCACCAAAGGCACCGACGTCGACAGGATCTTCAACACCCCAAAAGATGCCGATCGCTTCCTGCTCGACTACTGGGCTTCTGAGGAGGGGTGATGGCCCTGCACTGTCTGTCGGATTTGACCCGGCTGCTGTATCCTGCTGTATCCAGATGTGGCACAAACCCGCAGTTATAGGGTAATGTTAAAACATAATAATGTTAAATAAATAAATATATATATATATATATATATATATTCAACAATAGTCCAGTGTTTTAACATTACCCTATAACTGCGGGTTTGTGAGTTTGTTTGTCACCATTTGTTTATTCCCAGGGTGCCTTATTCTCACCAGTAACACTAAGTGCCAGATGTGCTCTGTTTTGGTTGTTTTATGGACTTAATTTGCTTCACATCTTCTTACAACACCACCTGGGTTTTTTTTTTTTTCTTCTCTAATTTTTGTCACAGAAATGTTTCAAGGTTTTTTTCCTGATATTAGATGGGACCGCTGCTTTTAAGTCAGCTGACTAGCGGTATTACTGGTTAGGTGTTAACTAGTATAGGACCCCTGTAGGGCATGTTAAGGTATTTCCTCTCGCTTTGTTTTGGAAAGTGGGAGCTTGGGGTGGGTAAATGTAAGTTCACTTCATGTGTTTTCCTCAGTGTTTTTGCTTTTTTTTAAATTTGGGGCAGTTTTCCATGTTACTGTAAATATAACATCATTTTCACTTATTCATGATTCCTAGAGGTAAAGATGAGTGTATCAACTTGGTCAGCTGGAATGTTCGTGGCCTAGGTCATTCAATTAAGTGTGCTAAGGTTTTTGCACACCTTAACTCTCTCGCTGCCGATGTGTCATTCCTTCAAGAGATTCATATTAGACCATCTGAACAGAAGCGTCTGCGCTGCAGCTGGGCAGACCAAATATTTCAATCCACGTTCTCAAGCAAAGCTTGCGGCGTTGCAATCATTATTCGTAAAAACATACCTTTTAAACACATTTCAACACTATGTGACCCGAATGGTCGATACATTATTGGCCATCTACAGGCCATCTTCATTCTACTCATGTAACGCTGTTGAACATCTACGGGCCAAACGTTGATGACGAAGCATTTTTCAGAAAAACGTTTGAGAAGTTACCTGACCTTTCAAACACAAATTTAATAGTTGCTGGGGACCACAACGTAATACTTGAGCTCCATCTTGACAGGTCAGCTAGCAAAATATGTAACCCCTCTAATGCATCCACGGTCCTGAACAATCTTATCACCTCCACTAATCTGCTTCAACACCCGACAGACAGAGAATATTCTTTTTTTTTCTAATAAACACAAGTCATATTCCCGTATAGATAGAAATGTTACAAATACCAAATACCATAACATTTTGATTTCGGATCACGCCCCAGCCTCCATTACTCTCAATTTAAAAAAAACTGGACTGCGCTCCTCGTGGTGTTTCCGCCCATCCTTGTTAGCAGACGAAAATTTTTGTAAACAAATGTCAGTAAAAATCACAGAATACCTTGAGAATAATGACACCTCAGACATTTCTGATTCCACCCTGTGGGAAACATTCAAAGCTGTCATGAGCTGTCATTATCGCATATGAGGCGGCTTTGAAGAAGTCAAACAAGATGCTGTTGGACAAAATTGACTCCAAGATCACACAATTAGAACCATTATATAGAAGCAAATGTAACCTTGGTGAGGATGCCGATATAACAGGGGCTTCAATTAAGAGGCCAAGATGGTCAGCGTGGGTCAATCTGCCATTTATTTGACAATGAATAAAACTCTAAAATACCACAGTCAATGAAGGAAAAGAAGATAGACAGACACATCACGGCTGGGGAGCCAACCACTCACTGCCTAGGACGCTGGGAGTAAAGTAAATAAGAAATATTAAAGAAAATAAGTATAAACTTAACACACATCAAATGAAACCACCACACTATAAGTGAACTCCCAGCACCTCGACCACACGGTGAATGGAGGACACCGCCAGCCGCAACACTAGAAAACAGGAGAAGACAGAATGTTAAAACCAATACAACTAAAACATAAAATACTAAACTAAAATAAACGGCAGTCAGTGCTATACCTCTACATTTTAAAACAGTGACAGTTTCAGTCCGGGGGGGGCAGAGAGTCAGGAACACAGCCAACTCACACGAAGGACACAGAGAGTGACACCCTTCGTCACACCTGCTTTTAAAGAGTTCCTGTGTTCCTCTTGATTGGTCCCAGCTGCTGACTTACTGCTACACAAAGGCGACTCTCAAACATTGAATAACATTCTCAAACTTAAAGGAGCTGTATGTAAGAGCAATAATAAAACGAATCATAAAATGACCCCGATATGTCAACAGACATTTAAAAATCATGTTCATTTTAAATACTGACACTGTCACTGACAACAGCACTCAAGCCAGGATATTCCAGTTTAAAAAGAGGAGTTGCAGCCCTCAACTGATGTTTATGTTGTCATTTTTTGTTTTGGCCTGAAGCTCCACCCTCCACCTATCTCCCAATCACCAAGTCAGTATTGTTTCGGCATCCGGGTTGCCAGCTCGGCTGTAATGATCGCAGCCATGGCAGCCTACGTTCCTGCTGCATTCTGCAGCCTACCTGGCAACCTCTGGTCGGGGGGAGGAGGGGGAGGGTACACGCCGCTCCACAATATTTTGAAAGTGACTGCAGTACCAGTTTTGGCCATTTCTTACAGACGGCTCCTTTAAATAGGAATATAATACAATCTTATCACGTCAGGTTTGTGACCAGCTCCTGCGACTTAGGAGACAATATTTCGAGCTTGGGGACAAACCTCACACACTTTTAGCTTGCCAGCTCAGGGGGCAACAGGCCAATAGGGCTATCCACAAAATAAAATCTCGCTCTGGAGTAATCTTAACAGACCCTAAGCTGATAAACTCTCGCTTCAGAGAATATTATGAGGAGCTTTATAGATCCAAGGCTACAGGTGATGTGGATAACTGGTTAAAGGACCTAAACATACCAAATCTAGACGACACCTCTCGGGAGGCCCTTAATGCAGAACTGTCTCCGGAGGAAATACTAGATTCTATCAGATCAATGCAGAATGGGAAGAGTTTGGGACCAGATGGTTTTGGCGTTGAATTTTATAAGAAATTTGCAAATCAGATAACTCCAATATTACACAGGATGTTTTCCCACTCAATGGATTCTGAAAGACTTCATCCAACCTTGTATGATGCTAACATTTCACTCTTGTTGAAGCAGGACAGGGATGAAACCAAGCCTTCATCATATCGTCCAATATCCATGCTCAACCTAGATTTTAAGATATTCACTAAAATACTTGCAAATAGGTTAAATAAGTGTATAGAATCCATCATTCACACTGATCAGACGGGTTTCATCCCAAATCGATACTCCTTCTTTAATGTTAGACGTGTTATGGACATTATGTATTATTCTTTCGACAAATTTTCTAAGCAAGCCATCCTGTGTCTAGATGCAGAGAAAGCCTTCGACCAGGTGGAATGGCCGTATCTCACGGGGGTTCTGGAGAGGTTTGGTCTCGGTCCATCCTTTATTTCCTGGGTGCGCATGATATATACACAACCTACGGCATCCGTTCTCACTAACCTGGACAGGTCACCCTCCTTCCCTTTGCAGAGGGGGACGCAGCAGGGGCACTAGGCAACACTAGGTGGAGTTGATCATAAGATTTCTCTTTACGCGGATGACGTAGCCCTTTTTGTATCCGACCCTGAACAATCAATACCACATCTACTCCAACTTATCAACTCCTTTGGAGAGGTCTCCGGTTATACTATTAACTGGCAGAAGAGCGAGCTCATTTCAGTAGCCAAAGACCTGGACCCACTATTCCTGTCATCCACACATTTTAAAATAGCCTCTGATTATGTGAAATACCTGGGCATTAAAATATCAAAAAACCAAGCGCCCTTTTCAAACTGAATTTCACAGAAACATTGGACAAACTTAAGGAGAACATAGAAAAATGGAGAACGCTGCTTTTATCAATGATTGGACGTGTAAACGCTATCAAGATGGTCTCGCTGCCGAGATTTTTGTATTTATTTCAGAACGTCCCTGTTTTTATTCCCAAATCTTTTTTTAAGCTTCTCGACTCCATCATCATGCCGTTTGTTTGGGGGTACAAGGCACATAGGATTTCCAAAAAAAATTTCTGCATTACTACTGGGCGGCCAATGTCAGAGTTATGGTATACTGGCAGTATGGCTTTGAGAGAGGGGACGGGTTCGTCCCACCTCCTTGGTTAGCCATTGAAAAAAGCCTGACTAGCAAGACTTCTCTCCCTGCTCTCCTCTTTCTCTTTCTTCCCCAAGGTCCTCCACAGTCTACAGGAAAGACCATTTTGTTATGTTAAATGCTCAGAAGATCTGGAATCAAATTAGAAAATGTTGTGTTTTTCCAGACACCTCTGTAAATGCTCCAATCTGGCAGAACCATGACTTTTTACCATCTCTTACAGACACAGCCTTTAGAGAGTGGAGCTGTAAGGGTATTGTTAGTTTGAAAGACCTTTACGTTGGTGGACACTTTGGCTCTTTTGAACAACTGCAGTCCAAATTTTTTCTTTCAAAAACCAATTTTTTTTTTAGGTATTTACAACTGAGACACCATGTTCAACAGGCTACTAAGTCATCTGAATTACCACCTGAAAAAAATGCACTGTTCAAATCTCTCCTAGGACCCCCCGAAGCCAAACACCTGATTTCAGGGTTGGTTGGTTACTTCTCAAGTACTCTGGACTCGTCTACTCTCAAAATAAAACAAGCCTGGGAAGGTGAGCTTGGTACCGAGATCGAGGATTAATCATGGGAGGAAGTATTAACTAACATTAAATCTTGCTCGATTAATGCTAGGCTCCAACTGATCCAGTACAAGATAGTCCATAGATTACATTACTCTAAAACCAGATTAAACAACATTTTCCCTAATCTCTCTCCACTATGTAATAGATGTAATGCAGCAGAAGGTTCTCTTGCCCATCTTTTCTGGACCTGCCCGAAATTACACAACTTTTGGTCTCTCATTTTCCAATGGTTTTCCTCTGCCTTCAACATAATTGTAACACCTGACCCTGTAACTGCTTTGTTAGGACACTCCAATACTCTGAAAAACCTGGATTGTAACATACGTACTGCTTTGACTCATGGTATGATGATTGCTAAGAGATGTATCCTGAAACTGCGGAAGTCCGATTTAGCTCCCAAGTTTGAGACTTGGCAGAGGGAACTCATAAGCATTCTGCATGTGGAAAGACTGAGATGCGAACTCTCTGGTAATCCCCTGAAGTTCTCCAAGATATGGAGTCCTGTGCTAGAGCATATGAAAGACCACTGATGCTCTCTTTACCCGCTTACCTTGCTTATGCACCTCCCTGGTAAGATAGTCAGCTTTACAGTGTAGCAGATGGTACCGATGTGACCTTTGCCCCCTTATTTTATTTATTTTTATTTTATTATTTATTTTAATTTTACAGGTCTGCGTCACTGTTGGTCTTTTATTGTATTCTGTATTATTGTTTATGTATTGGTTATTGTCTATTTTTCTCTTATTTGATGTAATGTAATCTGAAAATTTCTATAAATAAAGTGTTAAGAAAATAAAAAAAAAAGTTATGTTTTTCCCATCATGTGTGATGTGGAGTTTAGCAGAGAATTGCAGACCATATTGGATTCCCTCTGAACGGAGTCTCTGCTTCACCGCATCATATGCTTTCCTCTGGCGCTGCACTTCGACAGAAAAGTCAGAAAAAAACTTCACTTGCCTGTTTTCGTGCATAACCTGCCTTTTTCCTGTGCGGTTGTCATCACACGAACTTTGTCTTTGAATTTTAAAAACTTCATAATCAGCGGTCTGGAAGGTGAGGCTGGGCTCGTGGATTTTGCAGGACCGGTCGGGACCGCTCAATGCGCACAGGTGTGGGGAAAAACTCTGCTCTGAGGATGTCCGGGAGCCACCTCTCCAGGAAAGCTTCAGCATCCCTCCCCTTCGTGTTTTCTGGCAAGCCGATGAGACGAATGTTGGAGCGGCGTGAGCGATTCTCCAGGTCCTCGTTCTTCTCATTGAGCAATTTCACTTTTGTTTCCAGTGCAGTCACCTTGGACATGAGTTGCGCAGTTACATCCTCCGCGTCACTGATACGGCTTTCTGCGGTGGTTAGCCGCCCCTTGATTGTTTCTAAATCCGTCCTGATGTGTGCGATGCCTTCAATAACTTCCCGGTGTCGCTCTAAACCTTCTGACTTAAGGGATTTGATGGCCGTAAACACAGCCTCCAGCTGATGAGAGCTGGTTAAAGTGTGCTGTTGAGTAATTTCATCAGAGACTTTAGCCGCTTCCATCATATTGCTTTGGTTAGCCTGGTCCGCGCTAGCTTGTATTGCATTGCTAGCCCGTGCAGATCTTGTCACTGACATAGATTTTTGTTTATTTGGCTTGGTTAAGTTACCTTGAGGGACTTAATAAGGGTGTATATTTGGTAAGATAGTCAGAGACCTGTGGTGCATGTCCGTCTACCTCGCCGCCATGACGGGAAGTCCTGTTTATGTATTTTAATTCATAATAATGTTGTAATTCAGCTGATGATTCTGACAAGACCCCAGGGAAACTGCTGTGAAAGGTCAGCAGCTAACGGAGATCTAATAAAACAACCAAACAAACAGTTCTAACGGTCAACAGTTGAACACTTGGGGCCTGATTTACTAAAGGTTTGCGTGCGTAAAAACCTGTGCAAACTTGACAGCACCCGCAAACCAATGTGCGAGCTGATCTACTAACAGCGTGCAAAGAGGACTGCGTCTCTCAAATGCGAAAAATTGCAGACGCAATTCAGTTAGTACTTTTGCTCTGATGAATAATCAATATGGGGCGTACCTGGCAGAAATCCTAAATACTGGGAGGGGAAGATGCAAATTGCTCCATTTACCACGCGCAATGAGATTTACCAAGCCTGAAAGTAATTGCGCGTATTGTGATTGCGTCTGTATTTAATACGTTCGAAAGGAAGGTGCTAATCTGCTGCTGCCGTTATTGTGGCAAGGAGGCGACATCCAAAATCAAAGAATACGCAGAGAGAGAGTCTTTATTCTGCTGCATGCTATTTTAAAAATGGTTGCACAAGTTTTATTAAAGGCCACTTTTTCTTTAGTTCTTCGCCTTATATCTTGCCACCTTCTCTTATTGTGCCCCTCTCCACTCGCCCACAAGCAGGCCAAGCCTTTGTGCCAAACTTCGTATTTTATTGATTGCTTATCTTATTGAACGTGAAATCATCCTTAGTAAATTACATTTAATTAAAACCCGTGCTTATTAATCACAAAACACAGGTTAAACATCATGACCAAATCCGCTCCGACCCGCTGTGTCAGTATCAGCGCAGACAGACTGCAGCTTCGCCTGAAATATGGTTCTGCGTTAAATCGATGGCGTAGGGTCGCGGTGCGGTGTGCGTCGCCGCATACCCTACGCTGTCGTTTCTGCGTTAGTGTAACGCGGAACCATAAATCAGCCTTTAGTGTGCGCTCTGTGCGCTGTTCTGAACACTTCTCTTCTCTTCTTTCGGCCAAATGATGGTCCTGTCTGTCACACATTTACTGTCAGTGTTTGCTATATAATATATAATATTTGCAATATACTGTGGACATCTGAATAAAAACTTAACTCATAAATAGATTGAATCAAAGCGCTCTCCAGCTCTGTGTCTGATTGTCTTTTTCTCCTCAGATCATGCCGAGCACCGCGGGGTCACGTAAACCCGACCAACTAAATATTAAAATCAAATTCAGTCCTGTGGCCCGTTTTTCTATTTCGTATTTTTGATCTGTGCCTAAAATTGAAATATGGAAAAACAGCCGTTTTTCCGTTTTTTGTGTTATAATAAAAAACTAATAACAACATAACCAGTCACTTTTTCATGTTTTGGTTTTTGATTGGCAATTTAAAATGGAAAGAACGAATGATACACGGAGACGCGCAACACCTCATTTAAATACTGCAGTTTGTACCTGTTATCAATTGCGCACGCAATCTTAGTTGATCACCCGCAAAACACACAACAACAGCACGCGCAAACTTTTTCAGTGCACACGCAATTTAGTACTCTTTATTTAGGATCTTAGTAAATCGGGCCCTTGATGTATTCTGACCTGAGAGACTCCAGGTGACAGTGTGGACTCTCCAGTCCAGGACACAGCTGCTCCAGTCCTGAATCCTGCAGGAGGTTGTTACTCAGGTCCAGTTCTGTAAGACTGGAGGACTGAGAGCTGAGAACTGAAGACAGATCTGCACAGATGTTCTCTGAGAGGTTACAACCACTCAACCTGCAGAGGAGATAAAAGAGAAATGATAAGGTTATTTAGAAAGGTTTGTGTATAACATTTCATGTACAAGGCAACTCAAAGTGTTAAAATAAAAACATTTTGAAAATAAATTTTTTTTTAAAAGAATTATAGGGCCAAATCCACAAAAGGATTGCGCGGCTTTTGCGGCCGCTAAACCGGTGCAAATGAGACAAAAAGAGAGTGTCTAATTCACAAAGCACCCGCAAAGGGCGAATTGCTCCACAAACTGCGCTGCCAAGCAAATAGTGGCAGTCTGCGCCGGTGCCATTTGCATGCATGCAAATTAGGTAATATTCATACATTCGGCGCAAAATTGCCCCCTTTCTATGCAAATAAGCCTCATTGCAAAAAGCGCCTAATTCACAAAGGCCAGCGCTATTTGCCACACGCAAAAATAGTGGAGCAAATACCGTCTTTTGTAAGCGTGTACTAACTGCGCGCAAACTCACTACTCACTCCCAATCTCTCTGTTTCTCTCTCTCTCTTCAATGTCATTAAAGCCTGTGTGATACTGAATGATATTAAGGGTGAAATCTATAGTCAGACATGACTGTAGACAATCAGATCAAGTGGGGTTGTGGACTTATCGGATTTAAAAATAAAAGTAACAGGACGGAGTTCAGGATTCATCCATACATAAGGGGCTGCTTTATTACAAACAATTCCACCATATAAACATATAAATCTAGAATGTGTGTGTTTAACAGCTGACCTGTAGGTGTGTGTAGCAAAACAAAGAACATGAATTACCATTAGATCCTGATCTGATCCCGATCCAGTGTTAATGAAGTTACTGGTGCTGTGCCTTGTGCGTAAATGCGCACAGCCTTGTAACGCCCGCCAATGTAATAATGCCCGCAAACGTAATAAACCACAAACGTAATAAAAATATGCAGCTTTTAATGTAATAATCCTGCAAATGTAATACATTTCCCACAAACGTAATAGTCCTGCCTACTACAAACGTAACACGCGATTTCCCACAAATGTAATAACTATTACGTTTGTAGAGATTTATTACGTTTGTGGGGAAGTGAAAATCTTCAACTTTCAATGTTGTAATAACTTCCCACATATGTAATAATGCAATGAATAATGGTTGTTGGTATGTATATATGTTACGGTTAATGTAGAAAAACGGCTATTTTGCAAACTAGCCGGTGAATGAAAATTATAATAAAACCCATCCGCACTCTCGCAGCCTGCCCTGCATAATTAATGATGTGGATGTGTCAGACACTTTTTCGGGGAGTGTAACGTTAGGCCACTCAACTGAACTGTAGGCTATTCAGTAGTAACTGGACTCTATCTACCAAATTAATTACGTTTGCTTAGTTTGTTTTGGTTTAATCAATTTGTGCAAATGGAGGAGGAGGAGAGACCTCATCTCCTCATGCGCTTCGGGTTTGCGCGATTCGGGTTTAGGAGCGCACCTTCCATGAGAGAGACGCAACAACTGTTTGTCTGTTTTGGAGGTGGCAAAGAGAAGATTAGATATTTCCTCACAAAGACTGTTACACTGGATATTTGCGAGTACATTACCCAGACCTATGTTGTGCCCAAATTCAGAGCGCACAGAGCGCACAGAGCAGAGAGCCGTTTGCCACCTCGGTGGCAAAGCTGTATTCTGGGGGGCCAATGACGTGATCTGTAACTTGCATTATTCGTTTTGGAATACTCAATTTAGATATATACTGCATGGGATTTGGACAAATACGTGAAAGTTGAGGCTATTGTGCTCTCTGCAGTTTTCATTAGGGACCAATCTGTGTGCTGAAATACGGAGAACACTGCGAAAGGATCTTTCTGTGTGGAGTTTGCATGTTCTCCCCGTGTCCCCTTGGTAGCTAATGGGAGCTACCCTCACAAAAACATGCAACAGTCCTGGGCTACACATGCCCCCTCTGGCCAACTGGGGCGCCAGATGGGGTGGGGAGGATCCGGCCGGAATAACATGATCCTTCCACGCGCTACGTCCGGCCGGAGAAACCCCACCCTGTCTGGTGAAAAGATGCGGCCTGCTCACTCCTCAGGTTAAGGAGGAGACCTGAGCTCAATGCAGGGCCCTCCCGGGGTTGGTAGAGGATGGCAATGCACAGGACTGTTAGGTAGGAGCACTGGGTGATAAAATGGGGAAAAAACCGGGATAAAAATATTAGTAAAAAAAAAAAAAAAAAAAAAAAGTTATATCAGAAAAAAGGGACAACCAATCAGAAGAAGTGGCGGGGCTAATTCAGGCCAATGAAGGTCAAGGACTCCATACAGAATCTGATGACACCACCCACGACTCTCTATGTCAAACCATTCCAAAGTTATAGCAGAAAATCGGGACAACCAATCAGAAGAAGGGGCGGGGCTAATTCAGGCCAATGAAGGTCAAGGACTCCATGCAGAATCTGATGACACCACCCACGACTCTCTATGTCAAACCATTCCAAAGTTATAGCAGAAAATCGGGACAACCAATCAGAAGAAGGGGCGGAGCTAATTAAGGCCAACGAAGCTTAAGGACTCATTACAGAGTCCCATGACACCACCCACAACTTCCTATGTCAAACCATTCAAAAGTTATGGCAGAGAAAAGTATTCTAGGGGGCGCTGTTGAGCCGTTAGGCCACGCCCATTAATGCAAACCATGAAATATCAAATTTATGGCCAAGTCTGTCTTGCATGCAAAATTTGGTGACTTTTGGAGAACTATCAAATATGGACCAATCAGATTTCAAAATGGCCGACTTCCTGTTCGGTTTCGGCCATGGCGCCAAGAGACTTTTCTTTAAGTTGGGACATGATACAGGTGTGTAGCGATTTTCGTACATGTACGTCAAACCGTATTATGGGGCTTGAGGCGCAAAGTTTTTTCTGTCTGAACCAACCAGATGAAGGGTGGGCGCGCTTTTTGGCGTCTAGCGTCGCCACGGTAACGCTTTTGAAAGAGAAAAGTAATGCGTGTTGTCGCAGGATGGAGACGCACATTTTGATGTATAACACACCTGGGTGCACGTTACGGTTCGGGCCGTATTAACTGCCGAAGGAATGGCATAAATTGCGCCGAAGTGACACGATTAATTCAAAATGGCCGACATCCTGTTCGGTTTCGGCCATGTTGCCAAGAGACTTTTCTTTAAGTTGTGTACTGATACAGGTGTGTAGCGATTTTCGTGCATGTACGTCAAACCGTATTGTGGGGCTTGAGGCACAAAGTTTTCTGGGGGGCGCTGTTGAGCCATTTTGCCACGCCCATTAATGTAAACCATTAAATATCAAATTTTTCGCCAGGCCTGACTTGCATGCAAAATTTGGTGACTTTTTGGGCACGTTTAGGGGGGCAAAAAGGCCCTCCTTTTGTCAGAAGAAAGAAAAAAAAGAAAGAAAAAAAAAAATTCCTACAGATACAATAGGGCCTTCGCACTGAAGGTGCTCGGGCCCTAATAATAATAATCATAATTAAAGCTGCAAGCAGCGATGAACGGGCCCTCGCACTCACGGCCACCGCCCCCCATAAGCATATCAGAAATGACACCACCCACGACTTTCTATGTCAAACCATTCAAAAGTTATAGTAGAAAATCGGGACAACCAATCAGAAGAAGGGGCGGGGCTAATTCAGGCCAAAGAAGGTCAAGGACTCAATACAACGTCCAATGACACCACCCACGACTCTCTATGTCAAACCATTCAAAAGTTATAACAGAAAATAGGGACAACCAATCAGAAGAAGAGGCGGGGCTAATTCAGGCCAATGAAGCTCAAGGACTCAATACTGATTCAGATGACATCACCCACGACTCTCTATGTCAAAACATTCAAAATTTATAGCAGGAAATATGGACAACCAATCAGAAGAAGGGGCGGAGCTAATTTTCACCAATTATTGTCAAGGACTCAATATCGAGTCCCATGACACCACTCACAACTCTCTATGTCAAACCATTCAAAAGTTATGGCAGAGAATAGTATTCTAGGGAGCGCTGTTGAGCCGTTAGGCCACGCTCATTAATGCAAACCATGAAATATCAAATGTATCGCCAAGCCTGGCTTGCGAGCAAAATTTGGTGACTATCAAATATGGACCAATCACATGAAGGGGGGGCGCGCCTTTTGGCGTCTAGCGTCGCCACGGTAACACTTTTGAAAGAGAAAAGTAATGCGCGTAGTCGCAGGATGGAGACGCACATATTGATGTATAACACACCTGGGTGCACATTACGGTTCGGTCCGTATTAATTGCCGAAGGAATGGCATAAATTGCGCCAAAATTACACAATTAATTCAAAATGGCCGACTTCCTGTCCGGTTTCGGCCATGGCTCCAAGAGACTTTTCTTTAAGTTGTGCCATGATACAGGTGTGTAGCGATTTTCGTGCATGTACGTCAAACCGTATTGTGGGGCTTGAGGCACAAAGTTTTCTGGGGGGCGCTGTTGAGCCATTTTGCCACGCCCATTAATGCAAACCATGAAATATCACATTTATCGCCAGGCCTGGCTTGCGTGCCAAATTTGGTGCCTTTTGGGGAACTATCAAATATGGACCAATCAGATGAAGGGGGGGTGCGCTTGTTGGCGTCTAGCGTCGCCACGGTAACACTTTTGAAAGAGAAAAGTAATGCGCGTAGTCGCAGGATGGAGACGCACATTTTGATGTATAACACATCTGGGTTCATGATACGGTTCGGGCCGTATTAATTCTCGAAGGAATGTCATATATTGCTCCAAAATTACGCGATTAATTCAGAATGTTCAAAATGGCCGACTTCCTGTTCGGTTTCGGCCATGGCGCCAAGAGACTTTTCTTTAAGTTGCGACATGATACAGGTGTGTACCGATTTTCGTTAATGTACGTCAAACCGTATAATGGGGCTTGAGGCGCAAAGTTTTTTCTGTTTGAACCAATCAGATGAAGGGTGGGCGCGCTTTTTGGCGTCTAGCGTCGCCACGGTAACGCTTTTGAAAGAGAAAAGTAATGCGTGGTGTCGCAGGATGGAGACGCACATTTTGATGTATAACACACCTGGGTGCACGTTACGGTTCGGGCCGTATTAACTGCCGAAGGAAGGCATACATTTCGTCAAAATGACACGATTAATTCAAAATGGCCGACATCCTGTTCGGTTTCTCGACATGACGCCCAGAGACTTTTCTTTAAGTTGCGCCATGATACAGGTGTGTACCGATTTTCGTGCATGTACGACAAACCGCATTGTGGGGCTTGAGGCACAAAGTTTTCAAGGGGGCGCTGTTGAGCTATTTTGCCACGCCCATTAATGCTAACCAATAAATATCAAATTTTTCGCCAGGCCTGACTTGCATGCAAAATTTGGTGACTTTTTGGGCACGTTTAGGGGGGCAAAAAGGCCTTCCTTTTGTCAGAAAAATAATAATAATAACGCGAAGAATTCCTACAGATACAATAGGGCCTTCGCACTGTAAGTGCTCGGGCCCTAATAATAATCATAATAATAATCATAATAATGACTACTGCCGCCCACAACAATAATGTTGTAATTCAGCTTCCCCAGGAAAACTGCTGTGAAAGGTCAGCAGCTAACGGGGATCGAACAAAACAACCAAACAAACAGTTCTAAAGGTCAACAGTTGAACACTTGGTGTATTCTGACCTGAGAGACTCCAGGTGACAGTGTGGACTCTCCAGTCCAGGACACAGCTTCTTCAGTCCTGAATCCTCCAGGTGGTTGTTACTCAGGTCCAGTTCTGTCAGACTGGAGGACTGAGAGCTGAGAACTGAGGACAGATCTGCACAGATGCTCTTTGAGAGTTTACAATCACTCAACCTGCAGAGGAGATTAAAGATAAATCATGAGGTTATTTAAAAGTTTGTCGTTTAACAAAGAAATAAATTATATAATATCAATGAATGCTGATTATTTCAACTAATAATCAATTAGTACTGATCATAGCGATTGCTGGATTTCTCTTCTCTACATGTAAAGTTTCCTGAGATGAATCATTGATGAGAACTGGTCCCACATGAACCTGAACTTAGTTCAACAGTGAATTTAGTTTCCTCCAAGAACACAACATGTGATTGTAATTAAAACAGATGTGTCCGTGTTCGTCCTTACAAAACTTTCTTGGAGGCTTTGACCACCGGCAGCAGCCTCCGTAGAACCTCCTCTGAAGCTGAGTATTTATTCAGGTCAAACACCTCCAGATCTTCTGATGACAGTAAGATGAAGACCAGAGCCGACCACTGAGCAGGAGACAGTTTATCTGTGGAGAGAAGTCCTGACCTCAGGGTCCACTGGACCCCCTCCACTAGAGAACCATCGTTCAGTTCATTCAGACAGTGGAACAGGTTGATGCTTTTCTCTGCAGACAGATCTTTACTGATTTTCTTCTTGATGTATTCAACTGTTTCCTGATTGTTCTGTGAACTTCTTTGATCTGGTTCCAGCAGACCTCGTAGGAGAGTCTGATTGGTCTCCAGTGAAAGACCCAGGAGGAAGCGGAGGAACAAGTCCAGGTGTCCGTTTGGACTCTGTAAGGCCTTGTCCACAGCACTCGTATAGAGGTGAGTCTCTGTGTCTTTTTGTTTCTCCAGCAGGTTGACTCCTGACTTGATGAAGGTCTGATGGACATGAAGAGCAGCCAGAAACTCCTGAACACTCAGATGGATGAAGCAGAAGACCTGGTCCTGGTACAGGCTGCTCTCCTCTCTAAAGATCTGGGTGAACACTCCTGAGTACACTGAAGCCTCTCTGACATCGATGCCACACTCTCTCAGGTCTGGTTCATAGAAGATCAGGTTTCCTTTCTGCAGCTGCTCAAAAGCCAGTTTTCCCAGAGACTCCACCATCTTCCTGCTCTCTGGACTCCAGTGTGGATCCGTATCAGCTCCTCCATCATACTTGACCTTCTTCAGTTTGACCTGGACCACCAGGAAGTGGATGTACATCTCAGTAAGGGTCTTGGGCAGCTTCCCTCCCTCTCTGGTTTCCAGGACTCTCTCCAGGACCGTAGCAGTGATCCAGCAGAAGACTGGGATGTGGCACATGATGTGGACGCTTCGTGATTTCTTGATGTGGGAGATGATCCTGCTGGTCTGCTTCTTATCTCTGATCCTCTTACTGAAGTATTCCTCCTTCTGTGGGTCAGTGAACCCTCTGACCTCTGTCACCATGGAGACACACTCAGGAGGGATCTGATTGGCTGCTGCGTGCCGTGTGGTGATCCAGAGACGAGCAGAAGGAAGCAGGTTCCCCCTGATGAGGTTTGTCAGCAGCACATCCACTGAGGTGGACTCTGTAACATCAGTCAGGACCTCATTGTTGTGGAAGTCCAGAGGAAGTCGACTCTCATCCAGACCATCAAAGATGAACACGACCTGGAACTCTTCAAAGCTGCAGATTTCTCTGGTTTCTGTGAAGAAGTGATGAACAAGTTCCACCAAGCTGAACTTTCTGTCTTTCAGCACATTCAGCTCTCTGAAGGTAAAGGGAAGAAGTAACTGGATGTCCTGGTTGGCTTTGCTTTCAGCCCAGTCCAGAGTGAACTTCTGTGTTAGGACTGTTTTCCCGATGCCGGCCACTCCCTTCGTCATCACTGTTCTGATTGGTTCATCTCTTCCAGGTGGGAGTTTAAAGATGTCTTCCTGTCTGATGGTTGTTTCTGCTCTGTGTGGTTTCCTGGATGCTGCTTCAATCTGTCTGACTTCATGTTCATCATTGACCTCTCCAGTCCCTCCCTCTGTGATGTAGAGCGCTGTGTAGATCTGCTTCAGAAGGGTTGGGTTTCCTGCTATAACAATCCCCTCAAACACACACCGGGACTTCTTCTTCAGCTTAGACTTCAGCCGCTTTTTAATTTCAGCCAAAGTACCTTAATAAAAGTGGAAAAAAGAAACCAATTAATGTTTTATAAAGTTCAACTTAATTATCCCAAAGAATCAGGATGTGAACCGACACTGATCAACTCTAATGTTACGATGAGCTTTCCAATATTGAGTAGAATCAATTTTACCACCAAAACACCTCTGAACATTCAAGACGTGGAAGTGAGAAGAACACCTGGGTGTCCTGGAGTTTCTAGTACCAGGATGATAGCAGTACAGTCCTGATGTGTCATGGGTTTGTGGGTTGTTGTGTTCTTTCTTGTAATGTTGTGGTGTCTGTGAAGTGGATTTTCCAGGTTTAGGATTTGGGGCCATGTGGGGGCGAAAGTTCTGGCTGATCTTTGAATGTTGTTCATCTCCTGAGCCATTCTGGGTTATTTATCCAGCAGCTTAAATGTTCAGAGAAATCCTCTTACTTCTCTGCAGACGCTCAGCAAGCTCCTCCTGCTTCATTCTCCTCAGGAAGTTCACAGTGATCTTCACAAACGCCTCTCTGCTGCTCCTCCTCTGCTCTTCATCCTCACCCTGCAACAGATGCTCTAGGGATTCTGGGTAATCTGGACTCAGACCCCTCTGGATCTTCTTCAGCTCGTTCTTCACAAACATGGCAATGTTTTCCTCCAGCAGCTGGAACAGAAGACCACATGAAGGACACAATCAGACTGAAACCACAGAGACAAACATCAGATTCATGTTGGACAGACTGACAGTCCACTGGTCTCCAGAGACCAGCATGGAGACAAACATCAGACCCATGTTGGACAGACTGACAGTCCACTGGTCTCCAGAGACCAGCATGGACACAAACATCAACAGAACAGGTGGAGAAGCAGTTGTTGTTCATGTACAGACCAGAAATATGGAGTCCAGCTGTTTCTGATGCTGCTGGACAGATGGACCGCTGGGAGACTCTGAGCTCTGCTGGTCCACTCTGTGGAGGAACCAGGAAGAATTAGCTCACATCATGTCTGTCCTCACAGAGACAAACACAAACTGAAGGTCCATGAAGTCCTGTTTGGATGAGGACAGTCCATCAGAGGACTGGTGGTGGTGAATGTTTACTAGTCCTGCTGATCCACCGAGAACGTACACTTGACCTCAGTGATAGCTCTGGTCATTCACATATTCACAAGATCCAATTCTGCTCCAAGAAAAGTTACGAGATCAAGAAGACGGACAACTGATGGAAACATGAAGCAGCTGATGAACTCAGGATCATCATCAGGATCAGTCCTCTGGAAGGTAAGACCTCCAGATGTGTCGACCGGAGGAAAAAGCTCATGACAGGAGATGAAGGTCTATGAGGAGGAAGCTCAGATCACCATCAGGTGATGGAGGACCACAGGGGTCCAGGACTACAGGGATCTACTCAGGAAGACACATGTGGACATTTCTTAACATGAGGACTGATTTAAATACATTTAATGCGTTTAAATACATCTCACCTCTCTGAAGAAGAACTTTGGTCTCCTTTAAAGTCAATTAACCAGTCCTTTGACTGGTTGCTCTTCAAGGACAAACAGCTGGGTTCAGGTCCAGGTCCAGGTCCAGGTCCAGGTCCAGGTCCAGGTTCAGGTCCAGGTCCAGGTTGATTCCTGTAATAATGATGTTTGGTGATGTGAGTCTTGAGCTCTGACATGCAGAAGAGTCATGGACAGTTAGAGATGCTCATCTCACCTCTGAGCTTTGCTCCGACTCTCATGTTCCCCACACAGAGAGGTTTTAGAGGGAGGGACTCCCTTCTCTCCGTCCTCACACTGATCCATTCTACTGAATGCACTTCCCATCTGCTCACACATACACCTTCACCTACAGAGGAAACACACATAACTGGTGCTGCACACAGATCAGCTGATCCTGCTCTGGTTTGTTCCTCTCTTTTGTTTTTTTTTTGCTTCTACTGAGCAGTAGAGGTCACTTGGCTCTATTTTTATTTTTCTTTCTTTCTTATCCTTCAAATGTTGGAAATATCCCAAAGTAATCAGCCTCTCCTCCACCAAGCCAGTCCACCAGGACTAACATGCTCTAACTAGCTGGAACAAGTGTGAAACAACAATGATGTGATTCTGTGAACAGAGTTTTACTGCAGAAACTCGAAGATCTTGTTATTGCAAATGTGAGGAAGCTCAGAGGTTGATCTGCAGAGACAAAGGTTTAATGTGCAAAGATAAGGAGAGATAAACTAGTAAATAGTAACAAATAAACAAGTAATATGTGATATAGGTGTGATGATTGACAGAGTTCAGAGTCCAGAGTGCTGGGTAAGGGGGCGTTTGCGTTTGTTTCTTATCTCTGGGTGCAGCAGCAGCTGCCTCACGAGCTTTGGACCATAAAGGTTTTTTGCACGCAGCACACCGATAATGGAAAGGAAAGGTCTTAACGCAAAGTTCTTCTTTTGTATGTTTACTTCAAAAACTGAAAAATCAAACAAAATACAGAACCAAATTCTTAACTTTTGTAAATAAAATAAAGTATGCTGGTCAAAAGACTGTGTTGCTAAAAGGTCCAGGGACTTGTAAACTTTCACTGAGTTACCGTATATTTATTCTACATACAGCAACCAATAGAAATGCAATATTCTGCTTTGTGACTTGTTACTAGTTAAAACAAATATGAAACCAAAGGAATCTTACAAAAGGTATTAATCTTCTTAAACATAAGTCACTTTAATGCAAAACGGCTACAACAGATCAAAAATAAATCCATTAAAAATATTGTCATCTAACAATCATGTAGATTTGTCTTCAGACACAAGAATGATCAAAGTCTCCAGTAAATACCTTCTCCAACCATGACAGAGCAGAAACAAACAAGAAAGTTCCTGAAGAAGAATTTCAAACTTACAGTTTCTTCAAACAGTCCAAAGAGTTGAAGATGAAGATTCTGCAGTCTGAACAAAACCAACTGAGACGCAATTGAACTGATCCTGGAATGAGTCAGAGCTGCACCTGTGGAAGAGGAGGAGGAGAAAGAGGAGGAGGAGGAGAAAGAGGAGGAGGAGGAGGAGGAGGAGGAAGAGGAGGAGAATGGATAGATAGGAGGAGGAGGGACAGGTGGAAGGATGAAGAGTCTAACAGGTGCACAATGCAACCTGATCTCACAAAAATCCGTGAAATGCCCACGACCTCTCACCACTATTTTCCGTGGTACCAACACGGAAAGTGGTATAATTACGTGTGAGCACCACGGATATTGTACCATGCAAAGTCAATGGGATCCATGGTCGTGATATATACACGGATTATGACATTATTATTATTTCTATATTATTCTTTGTTATAGTGGCTAAATTATGCGTTTTTGTCGCGCAAGGTACTGTTTGTTACTGTCAGTTTGTAAAAACATGTTTTTAACGCTGTTTTAGCAGTGTTTTATTGAGGTTTTAATGGGAGCACCATGGATATAATACTATGCAAAGTCAATGGGATCCGTGGTCGTGATATATACACGAATTATGACATTATTATTATTTATATGTTATTCTTTGTTATAGTGGCTAAATTATGCGTTTTTGTCACGCAAGGTACTGTTTGTTACTGTCAGTTTGTAAAAACATGTTTTTAACGCTATTTTAGCAGTGTTTTATTGAGGTTTTAATGGGAGCACCACGGATATAGTACTATGCAAAGTCAATGGGATCCGTGGTCGTGATATATACACGGATTATGACATTATTATTATTCATATATTATTCTTTGTTATAGTGGCTAAATTATGCTTTTTTGTCGAGCAAGGTACTGTTTTTACTGTCAGTTTGTAAAAGCACGTTTTTAACGCTGTTTTAGCAGTGTTTTATTGAGGTTTTAATGGGAGCACCACGGATATAGTACTATGCAAAGTCAATGGGATCCGTCACCCGATTTGACTGCTGTCATACCATTGAATGAAGGACAAAACGATAACAATCATCCCATAGATATGGGCCAGTAGGGCCCTACTCTACCTATTAGTAGGCACAGGAGGCTGTTATCGCCCCTTTCTATGGCTAACCCCATGTTATTAATGCTCAGTAGGCACAGAAGTTTTGTTATGAAGCTCATACCTCACCTTCCTTTTTTATGTATTTAGCTAGAATTTTAAAACCTGACAATAGAATTCAACGTAAAATGCCGGATCTTGTCCATTAAAAACAATACTTTTTGGAACATAGTGTAACGACCAGAGATAAGATAAGGCCTTGCCCGCCTGGGAAACACATCAGCATTTGGCCGACTGGTTATTGCAGTTGACTGTGGTCTGGGAGACTGTGGTTCGAGACACGCTCTGGGCACGACTTGTTCGCCACGGTATTTTCCTCATTGTGTTATGGTTTTCTTTTAATATCTTTAACATTTCTAAACACAAAAACACGAAAGTGTCCTTGATAAGTCAATAATACAATAGGTTCATGTTAAGGACATCCGTTTTAATTAGTTCTCCTTCGATTATGACATGTTATTAATGCTCAGTAGGCACAGGAGGTTTGTTATGTATTGTTATGAGGCCTATTTTGTGTCTATTTTTGCACAGTTCACTAACGCTTTGAGTTAGAAGGCTGAAATTCTAGACTCTGTATCAGGAGGTGACTTTCATCCACTGTGCGGAGTTTCAGATCTGTGTGACCTTCGGAAGTGTCAAAGGTCACCGCGTCTGTTGCTTTTCGGGCCTACGAAGACTATTTTGTGTCTTCTTTTGCATAGTTCACTAACGCTTTGAGGTAGGAGGCTGAAATTCTAAACTCTGTATCAGGAGGGCACTTTCATCCACTGTGCAGAGTTTCAGATCTGTGTGACCTTCGGAAGTGTCAAAGGTTACCGCGTCTGTTGCTTTTTGGGCCTGCGAAGACTATTTGGTGTCCTTTTTTTCATAGTTCACTAACGCTTTGAGCTAAGAGGCTGAAATTCTAGACTCTGTATGAGGAGGTGACTTTCATCCAATGTGCAGAGTTTCAGATCTGTGTGACCTTCGGAAGTGTCCAAGGTCACCGCGTCTCTTGCTTTTCGGGCCTGCAAAGACTATTTCATGTCTTTTTTTGCAAAACTTCTGTGCCTACTGAGCATTAATAACATGGGGTTGCCCATAGAAAGGGGCGATAACAGCCTGCTGTGCCAAACCTTTTGCTTTACTATTGGTCAGCGCATATTCACAAACTAATTTATTGGCTTCAGTCTCCTGAGTTATTATGGTGCAGATTGGAGGCTCAGTCACTCTCTTCATCCTCTGTAACGGCCCTACTCTCCTCTTCTTTACCATTGAATCCCTCTAAGTTTACAAATAGCCCTGTGGTGCTTTCCTCCCTTAAGATTTGGTCACAGTTTAGGCGCCACTTTAAATTTGCTTCTCCATCCACCTATACACCTGTTACTAAGAATCATCTGTTCCCTCCATTACTAATAGACACCACTTTTATGATTTGGTACAGCCGGGGCATTAAGCACTTCAGGGATCTATATAAGGATGGTATCTTTTCCACATTTTCAGATCTGAGGTCAAAGTTCAATTTGCCTGCCTCCCATTTGTTTCCCTACTTCCAGCTTCGACACTGTGCCTCTGCTCTGTTTCCATGCTTCCCTTCCCTTCCTGCGAACCAACCGTGGGATGATCTTCTAACTATGAAACTCAGTCAAAAGTCTCTGATATCTAAGATATATGCACTGTGTATGACATTTGATGATCATTCTGTAGATAAAGCTCGGGAGGGTTGGGGACGGGAGTTGGGCCTTGACTTCACAGGGGAGCTGTGGGATAAAGCTATCCGTAGCATACGATCTAGCACGCCTTGCGCTAGACTTGAACTTATTCAATTCAAGGTGCTGCATAGAGCCCACCTATCAAAATCCAGATTATCGGAAATATATCCGAATGTTGCAGACCTATGCGACAGATGCCAGGGTTCTCCCTGCAATTTAAGTCATATGTTTTTCTCCTGTCCTAGTTACAGACATTTTGGAGTGATTATTCTGTGATCATGTCTAAAGTTCTGGGGAAAAAAGTTGTTATGGCCCCTCTCTTAGCAATATTCGGACTCTCTGTTGACTCCTCACATATCAGCCCCACACAGTCAGAAGTATTGGCTTTCACATCCCTTTTAGCAAGACGTTGTATCTTACTTTCATGGAAATCCCCCAAGTCTCCGTCTATTTCTCTTTGGCTTAGTAATGTTATGTTTTTTCTCAAATTGGAAAAGGTGAGATACTCCGTAAAAGGCAACTCAGCTAAATTCGTTCATAAATGGCAATCCTTCATAGATCACTTTATCGCGTTGAAGACTCTACCCACCGACTGACCCCCCCTCCCTTAATTTTCTTTTCATTTCCTTTATTTGTTTTTTATTATTATTATTTATGTTGCATTTTATGTTTTATTTATTTCCATTTAATGGGATATCAGTGATGGGCATTTGCATTTACCACTGCATTTGTTTTTTGTATGCACTTTTGCTCATTCATTACTTTCCTCCTTTGATCATTTCTTGCTCATCTGTTTATTTATTATTTAACGCTACAGAGACTCTGTTCCTTAGTTAGGTTTTGTGTGTTTAAAAAAAAAAAAGGGGACAATGTATAATGCGTATCTTTGATTACATGTTTCCATGTTTTCATTGTATGTTGTTTCTTCTAAAAAGATCAATAAAAAAAAAAGTAATGTTTTTATCCTGATTTAAAGGAGCTGACAGTTTGATCAGACCTCAGGTCTACAGGAAGTTTGTTCCACAGGTGAGGAGCAGAATAACTTTGTAGACCAGCAGTAAGATTTTAAACTCTATCCTTTGACTCACTGGAAGCCAGTGTAGTGATTTCATGACCGGTGTAATATGGTCCAGTTTCCTGGTGTAATATGGTCCAGTTTCCTGGTGTAATCTGGTCCAGTTTCCTGGTGTAATATGGTCCAGTTTCCTGGTGTAATCTGGTCCAGTTTCCTGGTGTAATATGGTCCAGTTTCCTGGTGTTTGTAAGGACTCTGGCGGCAGAGTTCTGGATCGGCTGAAGCTGCCTGACATTATAAAACATTGTCCCACCGAGCAGCTAACAGCGGAGTTGCTACAATATAAAACCTGCAGGCAGCACTAACATTAAACTTTCATATTAAGGTGGGGGCCACAGAGAGTAGGGAGTAGGGAGTAGGGATCATTTGGTTCAAGATGTTCAAGATGTTCTTGTGTTTGCAGAAGTATGCAAAGAACATAACGAGTGTACTCTGATTACTTTGAAACCATCAGGAAGAAACTGCAACATCAGAAATGTCGATCCTTCTGGAAATATTTGAAGATTTAAGTCTCAAGGATCTTGAACATTTTAAGAGGCTTCTTATGACAAGAAGTGTCAGTAAAATTCCCAAATCGCGCCTTGAGATGGCCGGCAGAGTGGAACTCGTGGAGCTGATGGTGGAGGCGTGCGGTCAGCAGACTGTGAAGGTTGGAGGTTTTAAGTCTGATGAACTTTGCTGATCTGGTGCAGAAGCTGTCAGACATCAGCCTGGCATCTGAAGGTGAGTTATCTGTGTGAAACAGATGCCGGGCTTTTAAACGCAGAGATATACCATTATATCACTTATATTTCTACATTTCTCTGCATTTACTTGGAAACTTAGTTAAGGCAAATATGGACTTTCATTCAGGCACAGATATTTGATTTTAGATCACATTGATACACAGAAGAGTCAGCTCAGTGACTGGCCGCTCTTAAAACTCGCCCAAATGTATTACCGCAGATGCATCAGCCTCTCCAAACTAGCCGCACATTTCCAGTCTTTTTCTAATTGTTTATTTGTTTAATTAGGATCCCCATTAGCTACAGCATGACTGCAGCTATTCTTCCTGGGCTCCGCCAACATTTTAAAATAATACAGTACTAAACATAACATAATAAAAGCAAACCAAATAAATTTCCACGAGATAACGAGAATATCAAATTAAAAATACTCTGCAAAAAAAGCAGACACATTCCACAAAATGAAGACAGCGAAATGAGAACAAACACCAAACAAAACAAAAACTCTGCACAGTTAAGAGTTCATCTGAGGTCGTCAAAAAGTCTGAAAAGCAGTCCACAATTTCATTTCATTTGCAGTCTAGAACTTCACAACTGATCTAATACAGAAAAAAGAAAGAAAAAAATACATTTAACAGTCATAACATGTTTCAATTTCCAGCATGTCAGACAATCAGTCTCAGCAGCTGCTGGTTTCAGTGATCTCTATTTCAATCTTCTATAATTGTTACTTATACTGATTCAAAAGATGTTGCTTAACTAATAATTTGAATGTTCTTATGCTGTTTGTTTGTGTGATGTGTTTGGGAAATGAATTCCACTCATACATGGCCCTGAACACAACATTCCTTTTACCAGCATTAGAAACACATTTGGCAGCAGAATATCCTCCAGTTGCATGTCAGTGATTTATTTATGATAGTCAGAGCTGGAACATACAGCAGCTCCTGGTATAATACCTGAGGAGACATATTTCTAATAAATGATAATAATGAGTAAAGTAATCTGTCACTAACCATTAACCAACCAGGATTCTTATGCATTTTAATAACGCTTGTCGTCCAGTTACGACTAAGAACAATGCATGCAGCCTTGTTTTGTATTTTTTGTGGTTTTGCAATCATATCTGCAGTTGCATTTGACCAAACTGCCGGGCAATAGTCAAGATTTGATATAATTAAGGCCTGAATTACTAGTTTAGTTGCTACAGTTAAAGGAGCTTGAGGCAGGATTGAGGCAGGATTTATGAAAAAAATTCGTATACGTTTTGAGTTTTCTAGTAATAATGTCAGATGAAGCGTTCCAAACACAAAAGAATGAGCCTAGTGTATCTCTCCGTTGCCTTGAACAGGCTGTGTGCTGCAAAATGTGCTGCAATTCGGAGGCCGAATTTCCCGCGCTGTCCTGTGGATGTGACGTCACATGACGCTGCATGTGCGTTCTCCCCGTTCTCCCGTGCCGGCTTCACTGTTGGCTGCAGTACCCCCGACGGCCGTCGTGGTGAAGGGTGGCGCTAGAGAGTCTCATTTCTTAAAAGGAGCCTCATGCTCCTTTAAACATTTTTTATGTCTTCTTATGACAGAAATACCATTTCCCATTGTATTAACTATCTTGTTTATATGTGATTTCCATGACAATTTTTCATCAATGACTATTCCCAGCTTTATTCTAATCTTGCTGTGATGAGCTTTAATATCTCGCCTGATAGCTGAGGTCTGTTGGTTCTAAGAGGCAGCATGTCTGTGGACAATGTACCATAATCAAACTCTGTCTCAACAAGGGGCCTCAAGCAGCTCGGAGCCTGAGGGTCCTGCAAGTGTCACGGTAAGTCGTTTGTTGAAATTATTCTTCAATGACTCATTTGTCAAATGGAAACAGCTGTATGTTATTTTTTTACAGGAGAAATCCAGCATCTGGACTAAAGTGGAGCCAGAAGTGAATGACTCAGCTGCAGGCGAGGCTACGACTTACAGGTAAAAAAACAACGTCATAAATACTGAAGCGCAGCAAACTGGAACAGCTGGACAACCGTTGATCTTCAGTTTCACTTACAGAAGAAAAAACAACTTCTTTTACATAAGTCATAGCGCTACATCATCCACGTAGGTTCTCACTGGATTGAAACCATGCATCTTGAGTCACAGACATGTTCTTTAATCGTATTTCAGACTCCAGTCTGCAGCAGGACACTTTAAGAACAGCGTCTCTGGTTTGCGATGGGTTTGTAAGGAGGAGGTTGGCTTGAAGTACCAGTTTTGTTCTTGGGAGGGACACATGGAGAGGATGAAGAGCAGACAATACTCACCTGCCGGTCCCCTCATGGATGTCATGCTCATCGCTGGGAAGATAAATGAGGTGCTCCTGCCACACTGGGTCTGCATAGGTGAGACGACACGGAGATACCAATGCAAATGTATCACTGTTTTACATTTCTAAATATTTACGTTCAGAACTGATTCAAACCTTGTTGTCTCAAAATCTGTTCTTGTATTTCATGCAGATGACATTCCCAACTTATTACAGAATTTTAAAGTCCTACACATAAATGACTGCGGGGAAGTTCTGGAGACGGCCTCTGAGGTCACACCATCACACGTCAGGTTAACGGAACCGGACTTCTCGTTGTTAGCGGCCCTGGTCAGCTCCATCTTTCGTGTTAAAGTCAGCTGTGACATGTTGATATACTACCAACCCGACGCAACGTTCCTCAAGCTCCGCCTCTATCTGATTCCACATGATTCTGGTGTCAAAGAGGTGACTGAACATCTACCCAAACATGATGTTTATTCTCAGATTTAGAGGTATTTGGTAAAATTACACTTTTAGTTGAATGATTTTGCCTTTATACACTGTGCTCAAATGATTTGTTATAAAACAACCAGGATGAGATCCAAATGTGGAGTTACATCCGTGAGATATGAAATTTACCATTTAGGATTAATGATGTTTTAAGTAAAAGATACCCTGTTTTAAGGGGCTAAAAGTAATTGGATGCAGTGACATAATTGCCAATATAACAATCATTTTTAATATGTGGATGCAAATTAATTTCAGTTAACGGGTCTATGGACGTCAGCAGATTCCGAGGCTCCTCCCTGGAGTCGATTTCCCTGCAGCCTCCTTCAGCTGCTGCCTGATTTTCTTCAGTAACTGAAAAGCTGTTCTGTTGGGTTCAGATCAGATCTGAACAATATTCCTCAATTCATTTCAATTTTATTTATATAGTGTCTACTACAACAGTGGTTCTCAACTCCGGTCCTCGGGACCCCTTGCCCTGCATGTCTTAGATGTTTCCCTGCATCAACACACCTGATTCTAATTAACAGTCTTCACCAGCTTGTCATCAAAGTCTGGACAGTTCTGTTGATGACACAACTCCTTGTATCACGGTGTGCTGAAGCAGGGAAACATCTAAGACATGCAGGGCAGGGGGTCCTGAGGACCGGAGTTGAGAACCACTGTACTACAACACAAGTTGTCTCTAAGTTGCATCTAGGCGCTTTCCAGAGACCCAAAACATGCCCCTGAACAATTATTACATAAACAACGGTGTCTACATCCTTGTCGCCGGAGGCCAGATTGAATACAAACCCAAGTATTGATCTGATTTACTGACTAGAAAAGAATAAAAATGTTCGTGCTTTAACTTTAATTTTTCTTGTGCTTACAAACAGCAGAAAAGAGCTAACATACTTTTTAAGTTTCTGGCAATGTAGTTGATAAATGTCCTGAATATTATTTATATTAATCTGGATTCTAATCTACATTTTATTCTAGACTAAATCTAATAATAATAAGAAAGTAGTCATCTGAGGTGGCTTGGGCATCTGTATCGGATCCTCCTGGACGCCTCCCTAGGCAGGTGTTCCAGGCATGTCCCTCCTCCCTAGGGAGGTGTTCCAGGCATGTCCCTCCTCCCTAGGGAGGTGTTCCAGGCATGTCCCTCCTCCCTAGGGAGGTGTTCCAGGCATGTCCCTCCTCCCTAGGCAGGTGTTCCAGGCATGTCCCTCCTCCCTAGGGAGGTGTTCCAGGCATGTCCATCCTCTTTAGGGAGGTGTTCCAGGCATGTCTCTCCTCCCTAGGGAGCTGTTTCAGGCATGTCCCACCGGGAGGAGACCCGGGGGCAGACCCAGGACACGCTGGAGAGACTATATGTCTCTCGGCTGGCCTGGGAACACCTCGGACTCCCTTCGGAAGAGCTGGAGGAAGAGATGGAGGAAGAGATGGAGGAAGAGATGGAGGAAGAGCTGGAGGAAGAGCTGGAGGAAGAGATGGAGGAAGAGATGGAGGAAGAGATGGAGGAAGAGCTGGAGGAAGTGTCTGGGGTGAAGGAAGTCTGGGCATCTCTGCTGAGACTGCTGCCCTCGCGACCCGGGAACGGATAAGCGGAAGAAGATGGATGGATGGATAAATCTAATAATATTGATGTCCACATTTATAATTAATATACATTAGCTGCGCTGTTGGTTTTAAAACATTTTGAACCCATATTTTTTATTGTAATGTTGTCTATTAAGCAATTTTTACTATACATTGGAAAATGTGGGTAATACACTAAAATATTGCAAATATTGCAACTCATACATAAGCACTTCTGGTTAGATTAACTGCATTCCGTTGCCCTGTACTTTTTGACATGTGCAATGACAATAAAGTTGAATCTACATTACTTAAAATAGATTTAAATGGTAAATGCCATTTTTAAACAATCCAACATGTTTATCCTAAATTTCCTTCGGGATTAATAATGGTTTCCATCTATATATCTATCATCTTAAAGTAGGGACACATGTGTTCGGTACTAAATACCTAAATCTCATGAACAGACATTTAACTAAACATTTAAAATCTGTAAAAGTATACTTTCTTCTGTTTTTTAAAGGCAGTAAACAAGAGTGAATCTTCCAGGGGATTTGAAGAAATCAAAATGCATCGACCAAACAAGTTCCTGAAGATGCATCAGGGCTTCAGCCTCAACGCTACTGTGGACACGGTGAAAGTCCAACCAAAGGTTCGTGCAGCCTCAAAAACTAATGGACGCCACCTAAACAGTGTGTTTCACACTTTTATAAATACTGAAAGTTTCCTCAAGGTGAGGATCGTTTTGATTGGGTCAATTTATGAGTTTCGTGTGTGTGTGGCTTTGTGTCGGACCGGTGGCCCGTCCAGGGCGACCCCCTGCCTTTCATCAAAGAGAGCTGGGAAGGACTCCAGCAGACTGCCGATCTTTAAACGGGTGTTTGTTACACTTATTTAATGCAGTATTATGACATCAATCTCATGTTCTAAATTTAAAATGCTGCATGTTCAAGTATTAATTTTACTTGAATGAATGAAGGTTCTGCAAGAACCTACTCTGTAGATCTCTTATCAATATATTACTGAAATCGACGTGCAGCAGCTTCGTATCGGTGTGAACGAGTTTCTGACCTGTGCTCCATTTGACCAATCACCTTACTTTACTTTCATCTTGGACGATGGGACTTGTCTAACTGTTCTGGCTTTTGTGTCTTATGTCTGCACAGGAAATAACTCTGAGGTACGACAGTCAAGACCCAAACTGCTATGAAGTGTTGATGAAGAATCCAGACAGACAATTCAGCCTTGAGCTCCGAAAAAGTTCCTCACCAAAAGATGACCCGGTCTGGATCTGTGAATTTTGGGAAGGTCAGTACTCACTAATTTTCTAAGAATACTAGCTGAAATACGAGAAGGAAAATGTTAAGTAAATTTAGTAAAGAAGAATGAAATAACGATCTTGTTTTAGCAGCTTGATTTATGGGTTTATGTTCGGCGCCAACGTTCCAACCAATCCAACGCTGAAGTAAAAAAATTGCATATCCACCACTGATGACTAAAATTAGTGCGGTCAAGTGATTAAAGAAATTGAGGGATTAACTAATTAGGATCTGTGATAAATTAATCTAATTAATCTCTTTCTTAATTTCAACTAGAAATTGATGAAAAAAGCCCACAACTTGAGGTGTTTTCCTTTAAATTCATTACATTATTGTGACAAAATCAAAACATTGATATATTATTTTTTTAACAGACTTGAACAGATGCATTTGTAGCCATTTACATCCACTTGTCAAGAACATCCGCCAGCCAGAACATCCCCAAACGTGTGCCTGCGCGGGGTGCTCTCCTCGAGTCTAGTTTGGAGAATAGCATTGCTGTGCCTTGATAAATATCTAACATCTTTGCTGCAAACATTAGCTGTGGCTGCGCTAACGACCAGGTGCTCTGCGTTTGTGTTAAGGAGCTTTCACATAGAGGGCGCAAAGCAGCGGCCGCTGCCGGCTTTCCCGTTCATTGTGAATGTGCTGCCGCTGAGCTTGGCGGTGCGGAAGAGGGCGCATGCCGCGGGGTTTGCACGGTGGCAAAGCGAGGGGGCAGGCTGCCGCGGCGAATTGAACATTTTTTTATTTCACCGTACCGCCCTGTGACGACATCTCGGCGCATCCAATAGGAGAGAAGATGTGGAAGGGTGGAAAAAAACTGGCAGGTTATAGATCAGAGACAATCAACATGGAGGAAATTAATAATCTTGGCTGTGAGTCTGTGTGAGGAGCTGTGGAATGAGACTGCAGGCCTATCATGACCTCAACTGAGAGAGAAATCTCCCAGAATTTGGACAAACAGGTGTGTTTAAAAGTGGTAGAAATGTGATATTCTTTTGCTCTTTTAATAATAAAATGTTAGTTTAAAATGGGGGGGCTGGGCTGTCAGCGTGAGGGTCCCGCTCGAAGGGTCTGGCCCTGCCTGGGTGGGAGGTGGCTGTCTGCGCTGGGGGGGCATTGCTGCCTTGGTCCTCCGTTGCTGGGCGGGGGCCGCATGCCCCTGCGTCTGTGGGGTCTCCGTGACCCTTGGGGTGTCCGCCGGGCTGGCCCCGGGGGGCGGGTCCGGGGATCGGGCCATCCCCTGGCCGGGGGGGGGGGCGCGGCGGCGGGGTGGAGCCATTCTCAGGTGTCTATGTCTTATGTCGTCAATATGAATGGAGGGATGTTGGACCATTTCCCCCTCCGGCTGGGGGCTCCGGTGGCGCCGGGGGCGCCCGTGGAGGTACGGTGGGGCCCTGGCCCGGCTCGGAGGGCCGGGCCCCGTCAACTTGGATGGCCACACACACACACACACACACACACACACACACACACACACACACACACACACACACACACACACACTGCTCTGTAGTTGTTTTTTTTTCTCAGATCTCGAGATTTGGGTCGATTGCTGCTCGTGTTTTGGTCGGCTCCGTGTCGGTTTTGTGTTTCGTTTGTGTTTTTTGTTTCAGATGTCCAGTGCTCGACGTGTGCCTCCGTGTGTTCTTGCTTCCTGGATTGGCAGTGGATGTCACCTAACCCCCCCCCCCCCAAAATAAAAAAAAACAAAAAAAACCTCACTGGGTTTGTATGTATATATATATATATATATATATATATATATGTATATATATATATATATATATATATATATATATATATATATATATATATATATATATATATATATATATATATATATATATATATATATATATATATATATATATTTATATAACTAAACTAATATAAACTAAAGCCAGGGCTTTTCTTTGAAGCAGGGACAGATACATTTTTCAAACCGAGCTGTGCCTACTGTACGTTCAAATGAGTAGGAAAGCAGTGTCAGACTGGAAAAAAAAATTTTTCGGTCACCAAGCAACTTGCAACAAATATGTTCGCGATGCGCGCATGCGCGCCTTGCTCTGCGCTGACTCTGCGCCGAGTCTGCGCTCACCCCGGCAGTGTGCGCTCCATGTGAAAGGGGTATATAATGGGAACATACCAGTTTATGCTAAACAAGCCTAGATGCAGTGACAGCCAATCAATGTCCACTTCAAGGTGTGATTAATTGAGTGTGTTTTCCACCCCTAACAAGTCAAGCACAAACACAGATTTCAAAATAATTGTTAAGCGATTAAAAAACATAACGCACTAAATATGCATGTAATTAATTTATCACAATTAACACGCTAATTTCACACCCCTAGCTAAAATGTCCAACTTTGCAGAAGAAAACATATTTAGAAACAGATTTATTCTCAATAGCTTAATGGAAGACACCTTTATATGCCTCTTCAGGTTAAATCAAATAAAGCAACACATTTATGTAAAATTAGCAGTGTGGACTTTTGACCGTTTGGTGCGGCCAATAGTTAGGGGTGATCCCTTTACTACTTTGCGTTTACTACTACTACTACTACTACTACTACTACTACTGCACCGTCTTGAGTTCTGAGCTGTGATTGGGGGACCTTTTGTTTTTTTTATTTAATTTTATTAACATACAGTACAAACAGCGACAAAAGACAACATCAGTTACAATGATATGTATCTAGGTGTGTGTGTGTGTGTGTGTGTGTGTGTGTGTGTGTGTGTGTGTGTGTGTGTGTGTGTGTGTGTGTGCGTGTGCGTGTGCGCATGTGTGTGTGTGTGTGTGTGTAAATAATATCATGAAAGTAGGTAAATAGATTAAGAATATTAACTTGAAAGTAAATAAATAAACAAATAAATAATTATCATATAGAGTGAATAAAGTGTAATATAGCACGATATAATATAAATATATGTAATACTATAATAATATATATCCATCCATCCATCCATTTTCTGCTGCTTATCCGGAACCGGGTCGTGGGGGCAGCAGTCTCAACAGAGATGCCCAGACTTCCTTCACCCCAGACACAGAAGTCCAGCTCTTCCTCCAGCTCTTCCTCCAGCTCTTCCTCCAGCTCTTCCTCCAGCTCTTCCTCCGGCTCTTCCAGGGGAGTCCGAGGCGTTCCCAAGCCAGCCGAGAGATATAAGCCCAGTCCCAGACAGTACACCCACTACTCCTACTTTTCAGCACTACCCCTAAATTTTGCGCGTTCCGTGAGGGTAGTGGTGTCCCAATTCCTCTTTTTCCGAGTGCACATAACGAGGGCTAGTGGTTATCAATCTAGCCCTACAGAGCGAGGGTTTTCAGATGCACACTAGCTGACCGAGGGCTAGAGAAATTTCCCAGAATGCTTTACGTCATCATTTGCAGACTGAAACTGAATAAAAAAAAAAAAACATGGCGGACATTTCTTATTTTTTAGTGAATAAAATCAATATTTTGAGTTAGTTTCTGCATAAAAATGCATTTTGATTACATTTCTAGCGAGAAATATATATTTTACTTTCATAATATTCACTCAGTGAATGTATATAATCACTTGCTTGCCCGTTGTTGCGAAGTCTTTTTCAGACCTTGCCAGAATAAAGGCTGATTTATGGTTCCGTGTTACACCAACGCAAAGCCTACGGCATAGGTTACGCGGCGACGCGCGCCGTACGCCGTACCCTACGCCGTACCCTACGCCGTACCCTACGCCGTACCCTACGCCGTACCCTACGCCGTACCCTACGCCGTACCCTACGCCGTACCCTACGCCGTACCCTACGCCGTAGGCTACGCCGTAGGCTTTGCGTCGAATTAACACGGAACCATAAAACAGCTCCAGGCTGTTGTCGTCCCGAAAACATTGGCGCAAATTTCTTAACAGGCGTTATTTGGATAAA
This sequence comes from Cololabis saira, assembly GCF_033807715.1. Classification (NCBI taxonomy): domain Eukaryota; kingdom Metazoa; phylum Chordata; class Actinopteri; order Beloniformes; family Belonidae; genus Cololabis; species Cololabis saira. Next base: position 50,372,733 of record NC_084589.1, read on the forward strand.
CTGAGCTCAGGTTGGGGATCTTAACGGTTACTTTTACGCCTGAAAAAATAATAAAAATTAATAAAGTGGCATATTAACAGCGCTACAGCGGAAATTAAAACAGCTTCTAGCTCTTAGCTTCCTGATATGATGTGACATATGTGCAAACGTAACTACGCAGTCGCTTACGTACCCGAACGTAAATCACGCAGTTACGTAGCAAGTAAAATTTAGGGGTAGTGCTGAAAAGTAGGGGTAGTGGGGGTATTGGGACTGGGCCCAGGGAAGATTACAAGGGCCCTAAAATTTGTGGCTTCATTTTTAGAGGTAGTGGTAGTGAGTGAGGGCTAGTGGTAGAAAGTAGGGGGTGTATTGGGATTGGCCCATAGTCTCTCCAGCGTGTCCTGGGTCTTCCCCGGGGTCTCCTCCCGGAGGAACATGCCTGAAACACCTCCCTAGGGAGGCGTCCAGGAGGATCCGATTAGGGCTGAAACGATTCCTCGAATAATTCGAGTAATTTGATTACAAAAAATGATCGAGGAATTTTCTCTGCCTCGAGGAATCGTTTAATTTTGCAGCTCAAAGCAGGTATTTCGCCCGGACTACATTTAATGCGGCACAGCGCGCTGACGCCACGCACGTAAATGGTAGAAGAAAGAGGCGGCGGATTTGTTTGGTTTTAGTAACATGCCGTGCTCAGGCAGTCTGCAATGGCCCAGATGGGAGACACATGTAGTTCAGTGCTTAACTTTTATTTTCAATCCACGCTATATTCTTCTGGTCCGTTATCCTATATGTTCCCCCTCTAAAGCCGGATTTATGGTTCCGCGTTAAATCGATGCAGAGCCTATGGCGTAGGCTCTGCGTTGTTGTAACGTGGAACCATGAATCAACCTTCACCCGGTACATACATAGGTTCCTCTAAACATCTGTTCCCGCTACAGTTTTGACTAAAAGAAAATGTGCTCCAATACAGCAGGTCTCATAATTTTATTTTGAACACTGCCAAAACTCAAGATCTTAAAGATTAACTTAAAACTTAACTAGAACTTAAAATTTGCTTGACACAAATGAAAGTTCAATTGAAACACGTGGGAAAAACACCCAACCTTTTAAGTGATGTGTGTTATCAGGTCTAATGGCATTTCTAGGTTAGAAATAAGAAAATTTCTTGGTAAGATCCTTAGTTTTTTGAGTGAAGGCAGTGAATTTGGTCAACTGGTGTAAGTTCAGGGTTTTTAAATGCACAGCCATGAACCTACTGGATTATATAATTTAGTCTTAGTGATGTCAATTAACATCTAACATCTTATGTATATTTATAATTGCTCTTCAACTAAACAAAATTATGTTTTATCCGATGACTCGATTAATAGATGGAATTTTCAGTAGAATACTCTATTACTAAAATATTCGATAGCTGCAGCACTAGATCCGATACAGATGCCCAAGCCACCTCAGCTGACTCCTCTCAATGTGAAGGAGCAGCGGCTCGACTCCGAGCTCCTCCCGGGTGACCGAACTCCTCACCCTATCTCTAAGGGAGCGTCCAGCCGCCCTGCAGAGGAAACTCATCTCGGCCGCTTGTATCCGCGATCTCGTCCTCTCGGTCACTTGCCAAAGTTCATGACCATAGGTGAGGGTAGGTGCGTAGATTGACCGGTAAATAGAGAGCTTCGCCTTTCGACTCAGCTCCTTCTTCACCACGACGGTCCGGTACATCGACCACATAACTGCGGACGCTGCACCGATCCGTCTGTCAATCTCACACTCCATCGTTCCCTCACTTGTGAACAAGCAACAAAATGATATCACCATACTATAATATGTAACAATATAATACTATAGTTTAACATCCCATGAGATTTCATAACTTAATATAATAATACACTATGAAACAATATATCATTATAATGCCAATAATAATAATTAGAATTAGAATTGGTAATTTATGTATTGCAATGAGGGGTGAGGTCAGACCGGGGCATCAGGGAAGCGAGCAGGAGGCCCCCACCAGACTCCAGTTGCCCAACCGGGAGCCCCAGAAACAGGCAGGTAGGAAGGCAGGGAAAGGAAAACCCTGCCCCCTCCTTATTTTTTTATTTTTATATATATATATATATATATATATATATATATATATATATATATATATAAAAAATTTCCTCTATTCCCCTTCCCCCCCTGATTAATTAGGGCCCGAGCAGTACTCGAGTTGAGGGGGGATGAGGGAGGATGGCATCCCCCCTGAAATAAAAACGATCCAAATCATCCCCCCTGTAAAACTGCCACCCCCCCCCTTTCGATCCCTTATATCCTTTTATCAATGAATGTGGTTTTACTGCTATTTAAACATTTAGGGGGTTTTGTGCATATGAGTAAAATACTTTGGGAGAGAGGGCACGGACACATGCGATGACACAACATGATTTTTTTTTTTTTGGATCAACGTCAGTAAGGCTGATTTATGGTTCCGCGTTACACCAACGCAGAGCCTACAGCGTAGGTTATGCGGCGACGCGCACATATGGTGTGCGTCGCCGCGTACCCTACGCCGTAGGCTGTGCGTCAATTTAGCGCGGAATCATAATTCAGATTTAAGCGTCATACCAGCGCACGCAGGTGCAATTTCAGCGTCATGGCCAAGCGACCAGGACAAAGCTCTCTGAGGGACTTTGGGTTTTTCAAAAAGACAAAAAAAAAACGTCACAGGCAAGTCAAGAGTCATGAATCTCATGACTCATCTCAGTCATTACTTTAATTAGCCTACAACAGTCGCCAAAGGTGAAATCTCTGGACATAAAAACAAAGCTAACGTTGATGTTTGGAGCTTACGTTTTCTCTCTTGTTAACTAGCATTAGCTAGCTAACATAACATCTTCATTAGATCTAACTTAACGTCAGGTTTGACATTCACTAGGCTAATGTTAGATCTGAAAAAAAAAACATCAAGTGGAGTTAACGGGGGACCAGCGCGGTGGAGTTAACGGGGACCAGCGCGGTCGAGAGGACGGGGGACCAGCACGGTGGAGTTAACGGGGGACCAGCGCGGTGGAGTTAACGGGGGACCAGCGCGGTGGAGTTAACGGGGGACCAGCGCGGTGGAGTTAACGGGGGACCAGCGCGGTGGAGTTAACGGGGGACCAGCGCGGTGGAGTTAACGGGGGACCAGCGCGGTGGAGTTAACGGGGACCAGCGCGGTGGAGTTAACGGGGACCAGCGCGGTGGAGTTAACGGGGACCAGCGTGGTGGAGGAGTTAAAGGGGGACCAGCGTGGTCGAGAGGACCGGGACCAGCGCGGTGGTGACCCGCACAACGGGGTATGAAAAGTCATCATTTACTGTTGTTCGGGCATTTGCAAAAGCCGGCATTTCCGAGGCGCCGCACGGCACAGAAAGTGACTCTGACAGCGAGGAAATTGGGATTGGCACAGCTGAATTAGCGGAGCTCTTTAATGCTGAAACAGAGGATGAGGACTTTGAAGGGTTTGATTAATGTAAAAACTGAAATAAAATACAATCAAACTAAGTTTTGCTCCCGCTCTACTTTTAAATAAGCACACTTGTGTGCTTGGGTATGTGGTCTGCGGCGCGTGTGTGTTTTGCGGCGCGCGTGTGTGCAGCTCCGTGTCTGTAGACGGTGCCTTTTAGGACGGTGCGCCGTATCTGTGGCCTGGCTGGCTGGCTGGCTGGCTGGCTGGCTGGCTGGCTGGCTGGCTGGCTGGATGGATGGATGGATGGATGAGTGGCTGGATGGATGGATGAGTGGATGAGTGGATGAGTGGCTGGATGGATGGATGAGTGGATGGATGAGTGGATGAGTGGCTGGATGGATGGATGAGTGGATGAGTGGCTGGATGGATGTGTGGCTGGATGGATGAGTGGATGAGTGGCTGGATGGATGGATGGATGAGTGGCGCTGGAAAGCTAGGAATGAACTGTAGACAATCTGGCAACTGGAAGGTGGTAATGGGCCGGTATATAAGGGGAACTGATGATGATGGAAACCAGGTGTGGAGCTGGGCGGGGAAGCACAGGTGAAGGGAATGAGAGGGTGTCTGGCTGATGAGGGTGGCAGGATCTGGAATGACAGGAGAGTGAGTTAACAGGTAAAAACTCTATCCCCGACTGGGAAACCATGACACTAGTTGAGCTTTCTGCAACCAGTGCGGATGGAATTTATCAAGCTCTGATGAATAACCTGTCAAACCATGGCTTCTCTGATATTATTATGAAGGAGCGCTTTGTTTGCTTTGCTTCAGACGGAGCTTCTGTCATGCTTGGAAGTAAATCAGGTGTTGCAACCAAAATTGTTGAAAAGTTTCCCAACGTGATGGTGTGGCAGTGCATGAACCACTGTCTTGAGTTGAGTGTTGGAGATGCTGTTGAGGAAATTACAGGGATGAATGATTTCCAGTTTTTCTTTGACAAAGTGTACAGTCTCTATCATGCATCTGCCAAAAACCGCCGTTAGCTCACTGAATGTTGTGAGGTTCTTGCAATACAGTGTCTGAACATAGGGAGAATTCTCAGCACTAGATGGGTGGCATCCAGTTATAGGACCATTAAAGCTGTATGGCAACAGTACCCTGCACTCCACAAGCAGTTTTTTGATGCCTCAGTTGATCCCAAAAGAAGCTCAACAGAGAGATGCATGTTCAGTGGTTTAGAAAATTGCCTTTCTAGTGCAATCTTTATCCAGAATCTTGGAGTCATGTATGATGCTTTAGAAGAGCTGTCTGAATTATCTCTCCCTTCAAGAAAGAAACATGATGCTCCCCAAGGCCGTAGCAAGTCTCAGTCGGCAGGTCCGCGTGTTAAAGTCAATGGCAGAGCAACCTGGACCAAGGGCAGAAGTGGCTCGGACAGCAGTGGGTTTGAAGCTATTCATAGGAGTGCCATTGACAAATAATTCAAGGTACAGCAGAGAAATAAACCACCAATGGTTTTTTCATGCCCTGGCTGCTAGTATTGAGACGAGAATGTGCTGTCTGCCTGGCAAACAGAGAAGCAAAGAGGAATACCAGAACTTTCTTAACAACATCAAAGTGCTGCAGCCGTCTAGCTGGCCAGATGTGTGTGGGGTTCGTTATGTGGAAAAGGAAATACAGGAACTCTGCTCCTTTTTCAAGCCTGATAATAGCAGACAAATTCAAAGAGGGATGGGGGAATATATTGACATGATCAGACTCAAAACTGTTGATGAACTGAAACCACCAGCACAAGAAGAGCTGAAACCTTTCCTTCAAGCAGTGAACACACTGGTCATCTCCACAGCTGAGTGTGAGCGTGGTTTTAGTCAAATGAACATTTTAACCACAGGTAGGAGCACCCTAGAGGTAAAAAGCATGTCAGCCTTGATTTTCATCAAGTGTGTTTGCCCTCCACTGAAAAAGTTCAAACCAGATGTCTATGTCAAGTCTTGGCTTCAGAGCCATTGCTTAGCTAACAATCCGAAACAAGAGCCCGAAAAATTGACAACAAAAAACATGATTACGAAAGTGTTTGGAAACTTCTATGAGTGGGGTAGGCAGCCATAGCCAAGTTCAGCAAAGTGACCACACAAGAGTTATCACTGCAAAAACTAAAAATCTTACCAGGAATATTTGTCTTATTTCTAGTTAAAATTTCTCATTTTTAGTCAAAAAATCTCATTACACTTAAAACAAGAGTCATCACCAGAAAAATAACTTATTTGACAATTTTCACCTGTTTCAAGTACATTTTCACTTGAAATAAGTTGAAAAATCTGCCAGTGGGACAAGATTTATCTTCTCATTACAATAAAAATAAATCTTGTTCCACTGGCAGATTTTTCTACTTATTTTAAGTGAAAATCTTGAAACAGGTGAAAATTACTGTTTTTTCCAGTGATGAGTCTTGTTTTAAGTGTAATGAGATATTTTTGACTAAAATTTTAACTTTTTAAGACAAATATTCTTGTTAAAATTTTGAGTTTTTGCAGTTATCCATTTTACTTATCCTGTGAAGGACAGAGGCATATTGATAAGTTCAGAAGACTGTTTTTTATTTTTGTGTTTTGATGTATTTGATGTAAGCTAAGTTCTTTATTTTCTGCAATGCAAATTACAAAAACAGAAATGTCATACATTCTGGATTCATTACAAATCAACTGAAATATTGCAAGCCTTTTATTATAAATATATAAATATCCTATCTCAAAAAATTTGAATATTCTGGGAATCTTAATCTTAAACTGTAAGCCATAATCAGCAATTTAAAATAATAAAAGGCTTGCAATATTTCAGTTGATTTGTAATGAATCCAGAATGTACGACATTTTAGTTTTTTTAATTGCATTACAGAAAATAAAGAACTTTATCACAATATTCTAATTTTCAGTCCTGTAAAGCGTACAGAAGGCTGCAGTTAACTACTGCTATTCCTGCAGTGTTTCTGCAGGTGTTTTGGTCAGTGCTATTTTGTATTATTTGTAATATTTTCAGATTTTGTAAATTGTTTCATTTGTTTTCAACAATTTTCACTTGAATTAAAATGGACTTGACTTGACATGAGAGGATTCATATGTTAATTTACAGTGTTTTGTGGGGTTTTGTTTTGAATTGTAATAGATGAATTCCCAATAGATTTACAAGTACCATGAGGAAAAGTTACACTTGATTGATCCTAGTGGTAAAATGTGTCTTTTGCATTTGACCCTAACTATTAAGAGCAGTGGAGCTATGGCAGCCCGGGGACCAACTCCATATCTGAGGTGCCTTGTTCAAGAGCAATGACAGAAGTATCTGACACCTAACATCTATAACATGCATATTGTTTTAGGAGTATAATAATTATCTTTGTGCTTTAATAATAATCAAAGGGGTACACAGTTGGTGTCCCACCCTCTGCGCTGTCATCAGCACAAATTACCTGTCCCCATATGAAAAAATCCACCATCCCCCCTGATTTTTTTTACAACTCGAGTACTGGGCCCGAGCACTTACAGTGCGAAGGCCCTATTGTATCTGTAGGAATTTTTATTTTTATTCTTCTGCGAAAGGAGGGCCTTTTAGCCCCCCTAAACGTGCCCCAAAAGTCACCAAATTTTGCACCAAGCCAGACCTGGCCTAAAATTTGATATGTCATGGTTTGCATTAATGGGCGTGGCAAAATGGCTCAACAGCGCCCCCTAGAAAACTTTGTGCCTCAAGCCCCACAATACGGTTTGACGTACATGCACCAAAATCGGTACACACCTGTATCATGTCGCAACTTAAAGAAAAGTCTCTTGGCGCCATGGCCGAACCCGAACAGGAAGTCGGCCATTTTGAATTAATCATGTAATTTTTGCGCAATTTATGCCATTTCTTCGGCAGTTAATACGGCCCGAATCGTAACGTGCACCCAGGTGTGTTATACATCAAAATGCGCGTCTCCATCCTGCGACAACGTGCATTACTTTTCTCTTTCAAAAGCGTTACCGTGGCGACGCTAGACGCCTTGGGCGTGGCAAGATGGCTCAACAGCGCCCCCTAGAAAACTTTTCTCTGCCATAACTTTTGAATGGAATTTACATAAAGACTCGTAGGTGGTGTCAATATTTGATAGTCCCTAATTTTGGGCATAACTTTTGAATGGTTTGACATTTGAGAGTCGTGGGTGGTGTCATCTGACTCGGTTTTGAGTACTTGACCTTCATTGGCATGAATTAGCCCCGCCCCTTCTTCTGATTGGTTGATATGTGGTACTTCCGATTTACTGCAATAACTTTTGAATGGTTTGACATAAAGACTCGCGGGTGGTGTCATCGGACATGGTTTTGAGTCCTTGACCATAATTGGTGAAAATCAACCCTGCCCCTTCTTCTGATTGGTCGATATTTCAAAGTTCTTATTTTCTGCCATAACTTTTGAATGGTTTGACATAGAAAGTCGTGGGTGGTGTCATTTCTGATATGCTTATGGGGGGCGGTGGCCATGAGTGCGAGGGCCCGTTCATCGCTGCTTGCAGCTTTAATTTTGTTTAATTCTTTCTGATGTGATTGAGATTCAGGGGGGATCGCATCTTGGACTGCAACCAGACCCAGAGGAGGCTGCTGGTCCATTGTGGATCTAACCTCCTGTGCTTCATATATTCAATGAATGAACGAATGAACGAATGAACGAATGAACGAATGAATGAATGAATGAATGAATGAATGAATGAATGAATGAATGAATGAATGAATGAATGAATGAATGAATGAATGAAAATGGGAAAGCTTCTCCTCAGGGTCTTGGAGTTGCCCAGATTGGAGAAGCACAGGAGACCTTTTTTAAATAGCATGCATTTGTTCTGCTGCTAATGTTGGTGACGGACCACTGTGATGGCCCTGGGTTGGTCTGGAAGTCAGAGGATGACACTTTGGTAGGATCAGGCAGCTTGTGCTAGCAGCAGCAGGTCCTCTGGGCTAGCTGGGCCTCCGGATCACCAAGAATTTGCAAGAAGGAGGTGATTTGTAAGATTATCAGGGCAAGTAGGCGGGGCCCGAGAACAGCGGAGAGGGATGTAGGGCCTGCTAGCTCAGATAAACTAAAGTAGTTCAAACATTCAAGTTATATCCACCTGCGTTTTGGTATATAAACCAAAACATGAAACTTTCATGCTTCTATTTTCATTTCAGGTGACTATCCAAAGTCTGGACCTTCCAAAGGTGAGAAATCATGTGGAGAGAATTTGGTGGAAAATAAAATATTTCAAATCATGACATAACCGTACATGAGTCTCAAATCGCTTAATTCCAATGAATGCATTTTAGTTTGATAATGATAATTTGATGATAAAAAAAACACTAAAACCTGCTTGAGCTTGAAAAATGTGATATTTCATGTATGCACTAATGGGCGTGGCCTAATGGCCCAACAGCACCCCCTAGAAAACTTTGTGCCTCAAGCCCCACAATACGGTTTGACGTACATGCACGAAAATCACTACACACCCGTATCATGTCGCAACTTAAAGAGAAGTCTCTTGGCACCATGGCCGAAACCGAACACGAAGTCGGCCATTTTACATTAATCGTGTAATTTTGCCGCAATTTATGCCATTTCTTCGGGAAATGGACCGTAACGTGCACCCAGGTGTGTTGTACATCAAAATGTGCGTCTCGATCCTACGACGACGAGAATTATTTTTCTCAGTCAAAAGCGTTACCGTGGCGACAATAGATGCCAAAAAGCGCGCCCCCCCTTCATCTGGTTGGTCAATATTTGATAGTTCCTACTTTCTGCCATAACTTTTGAATGGTTTGATATAAAGAGTCGAGGGTGGTGTCATCTGACTCGGTATTGAGTACTTGACCTTCATTGGCATGAATTTGCCCCGCCCCTTTTTCTGATTGGTCTATATTTGATAGATCCTATTTTCTGCCATAACTTTTGAATGGTATGACATACAGAGTCGTCGGTGGTGTCATCGGACTCGGTTTTGACTCCTTCACTCCTTCACCTTCATTGAATTAGCACTGTCCCTTCTTCTGATTGGTCGATATGTGATAGTTCCGATTTTCTTGACATAGAGAGTCGTGGCTGGTTTCATCCGCTAAATGTCCAGGCCTGAAGAATCTACATGCAAGTCATACAAGCTTCCACTGCAGCACGCCTGAACGTGCACAAGGGTGCGAGGGCCCGTTCATCGCTGCTTGCAGCTTTAATTTATCTTTTTAATGCTAAACTAAACTTAATCTTTGGAATCAATTGGTTTGCACATTTAACTGCTACATCAGGTTGGATAATTCAAAAGGGTATTGTTTCTTTAGCTGCAACAGTAACACTGAAGACAATTGGAAAAATTAACTAAATAAATGTACTTTATATTTTTACAGAAGCCACTAGTGTCAGAACTGCAGCTCATGGTAAGTTGGGAAGTTTTCTCTCTTTTCTCTGAGTTTGTAATACAGTATTGATGTCCTCAGTGGTGGGCAGGGCCTGGTCGGGCAACGTTTTTCTTGACAGTCTTCCAGGTAGAAGTGGCGTAATTCAGTCTTCAAAAAATTATGTTTTGCTCAGCTCAGCCAAAAGAGTAGTTTGAATTTGTTCGGCTAAGTTCGTCCCTGCCGAGACTATGACCCTCAACCCCCGGTGTGAAACACCAGCACCAAATCGGCCACTGTGAATCGTGGCCGTGTGGTCTCACAGATGGCGCCGTATAGCCGTTTAAGCCTGATTTGAAACTCGACAGGCCCAAGAGTTTTGAGGGGAAGCCCTCTTGCCCCCGACGGGACATTTGCTGCTGGATACACGATGGACTCCTGGAAGACATGGATGATTGTGTGTCTGTCCATACTGTCGGTCGAGGATGGCGAAGATGCGTTCATAATTGGATTTCTGATAACAGGATTTCTGTGTTTTGGAGCTGGCGGTTACCTGGCATATCAAATAATTCAGAAACAGTCAACAGATATTCTGGCCCTTTCAGAGCTGCCTGATGTGTCTGAAGAGATAAGTTGTGCGACCAACACTCAGACTCAAACGTTGAGCGAGCGAAATTGCAAATTGGATGCGATTCTTGAACAGAATTGCAGGCTAACTGCGGTTTTGGAACTCATTGGCAGGATGGAAAAGACCTTGGAGAAGTTGGAAAATCGGCTTGGCGGGAATTGACCAAACATTCATGTGTTTGGAGTCGTTCATTTGAGATGAATTAGAGACTTTAAGGCAGACGGAAAATGACTGGAGTCTGCCTGGCCCAAATGCAATTTGTTGATTCTACAATCTGACCTTGACAGAGCAGCTTGGCAGGCCGCTCTAGTCACAATCTCCCTGGAGGAATGAAAGACACTCTGGTTCCACTAGCCCTCCCGTTCCCCTCATGACACCTGTGGACCTGTATCCGAATTATACCGAGCCGCCTAGTAACATCAACACACACATGCACATAGTGATAAATACACCTCCCTCATAATTCAATGCTTTCTCTGGCTCCCCCCATATAACCCCTCCTAACACAGCTACAAACAGTTGGAGAGCCGCGCCATAAAGGTGCTCACTTTGATGGCCTGTGCCTGGAATTTTTCAACAACTTTATAACTTTTTACCCCAAAACAACTGGTATGATGCCTTCCAGTCAGGTTTTAGACAGCACCACAGCACTGGCCACTTTGGCTCTGACCAAAGTGTTTCATGACATATGTCTGAATAGAGATGGTGGAAAGGTTTCAGTCTTAATTTTATTAGATCTCAGTGCTGCATTTGATACAGTTGACCACAATACACAATAAACTGGGTGGGTCTTTCTGGAACTCAAGTCCAAAACATAAAATTTACCACAACATTTATACAAACCCTAATTCAATAAGAAAAGCATAAATATATACACAATTTCAATGATTCACACCTCCTTTTTAAACTATATTCACTTGAGTACATTACAAAGACAAGTGTCTATGTATGAAAGGAGCCTCTCATGACAGTCGTTCACAAGCAAGAATGAGGAGCCAAATGAATGAGAGCGAGCTAAAGTGTATAAAAAAAGTTTGAACGTTAGATATCCTGTCTTTGTATTCATGTCACACCAGGGTGTGAGGTTCTTTGGATACCAGCAATTGATTTGTTTCCACTGTTAAAAAAACGACAACCGTCCAAGTAGAGTTTAAATAATTTATTAAAACTATTAAAACACCAGAGTAAAATGCTTAGAAGAACACAATAGAAATGCTAAAAAGGGGCTTAAAGTCCACAATTAAAAAGGATAAAATAGTCCAAGGCTCAGGAGGCAGTCCAAGTATTCAATATTCAAAAAGGTAATTGTTTCAGAAAGAAAGGGGAAAGGGGGGGGGTTCCTGTGTCCGTCGGCTCCCAGCTCCGGCCCTGCAGAAACGCCCTGGCTCCTTCCCTCGAGCAGCTGCTTTACTTATCGTTTGTCAGGCGTTGAACCAAGTCTTTTGCTGCTCTGGCTCGTCCTCTCACGCCTGCCCGGACTCTCGCCGTAGCCTCTCTGTCGGTCCGCGTCCGTCACCAAACCGTTTTCTTCCAACGTGGTAAGAACTCCGTCCTGCTGCTCGTGTCGCGTCTCGTGTCCCTTCTCTGCCGTACCTGCTGTCCCTTTCCTCCCCTGCTCACCTGTGCGCAATCAATTAAAACCCATCACTTGTCCGTCTGCACCAATCGTGCTCTGTGGGGTGTGTCACACAATCAGTTTTCCAGGTGTCCCTCATCAGTTCAGTTTTTGATCCAGTAAAACCAATACAACCACAATAAGAACACAATCATGCAAGAATATAAAACATGCAATCATAAAAATCATGATAATATAAAGCAAAGATAAAAACCCACACAATGTATGAAAACAAATCAGGATCAAATGATAAAATAACTGATGACAGTCTCACTGTGACATTCAGTTGACTAAAAGTTGACGAGGATTATCAGATCATTTTATTCTGTTTTTATTTACGGTTCATATTCATTTCATATTTCAGGTAAACTTACCACATTCACTAAAGCTTGAATTATGGTTCTGCGTCAAACCAACGGCGTCACCGTGACGCCGTCGTGAACCCTTCAGACTTCTCCGTCACTCCATTTCTCCGCGGTGCAGTTCCCCCCGTGACCGCTAATTCGCGATCTTTTCCTGAATGGTTTATCCGACTTTTTCCGGTCACAGTGAATCAAAGAGATAAGGACAACTATCGTGCAAAAAAACAAAACAAAAATCACACATACACGAAGAAAAGAGCGCTGAAAGTTCACGACTGCTTCAAACCGGAAACCGGAAATGCGTTGCTACCAAGCAAACCAATCACAGCCCTCTCGGTCTGTGTTTGGTCTGCGTCGCCTCGACGCGTAGTTACAATTTTTGGGAGGTGAAGGTCAGTGACGTGTGGTCTGCGTCTGCGTCAAGCTTTAGGGGCAAAGAATTGAAAAGTGATTTCACTAAAAACACAACAATGACCCCTGCTGATATGACAGCTAGCTGCTAATTCAACAGTACTTCAACAGAAACAAATGAGACCGATAAAAGGATCAATAGACATCATTATTGAAAACTAGGGAGTAATGGATACACAGAGAGATGTTAGCAATGAAGAGAAACATATTCAACCTGGAGCAACAAATGAGTGGAAAGGGAGAGATGTTAGCAGGTAACCAGCTGGTTTCTCCAGCTGCGTCCTCCAGCAGGTGGCGCTCTGATGCCACCATGTTCACATTTAATCAATGAAAGTAAGTGCATTTTATCTTTCAGAATTTAATACTGTGTCTTCCTCACTTTTGCAGCTAAAGAGGCAGGTGCAGCAGGACCAGGAGGACCAGCGGAAGCATCCAGTACAACTGGATCAGCAAATGTAAGTCAGACACGAGACCAGAGGAAAAGGCTGGATCTATCAAAGGGAGGGCTCAGGTGCATTAGGGCGGGACAGTAATGACACACAGCAGGAAGGTAGACACATACAAGGAAGTGTAACACCTGACATGAGACAGCGGAAAGGAAAAACATGATGTACATAGAAAGAACATGATGTACATAGAAAGAACATGATGTACATAGTGATGATAAATGAATTAAGCTTTAGAAGAAAACGAAACACCAGTTTTGCTAAAATAAAAACCTAAAGTTCTGCACATTGATCAGTCTAACACACCAAGCATCCGAACTACATGTTTCACATTCATCATAAAAGGAATTGCTCTCTATCACTAACTTTTCCGACAGAAACTGAACGCATCCTTCCTCTTCCTTGACTTAATAGTGAGCGGATAAGCGTGTGCACTAAGTTGGAAACCATCACATTCTCATCTTTTTCTTTACTTATTTTTGTCTGAAAGATGGAGCAAAAAAAGATGTTGAAAGAGTCCCTAATGAATATTTCTGCGGAGAACTTCAATGCGTTTTTAGACGCGCTCTGGGGCCGCAAGGAGAAGCCGCGCATCTTTCGCGTGAAGGTGGAGGGGAAAAGCCCCCTGGAGGTCGCAGATGTGATGATAACCACTTTCGGGGAGCAGAGAGCTCTGGAGGTGGCAGAGGAAATCCTCAGATATATCAACTGCAACCAGGATGCGGACGAACTCGGTAGGTTCAACATCTGGGTTTGTGGTTGGATGCAGGGACGCAGGAACTGCAGGTGTAATATTTTTAATCAGCGGAGGTTTGTATATTAATACACAAAAAGTCTCAATTATCTTGGAATATAAACAAATTTTACTCGTGAAACCACATTAAACAACGTTCAACAGTTACAGACCAAACAGGCTCTTTTTCTAGTTTACTTTCGCTTTTGCGCAAATAAAAGTTCAGTGAAATAAAGCCTGCTCCCAGTTTACTTTCGCCTTGAAGCGATTTGAGACAATTTACTAAGAAAAACAAGATATTTATGAAGCTCGAACAAGTAAAAGCTCGTTTGAACGCTGGAACCTTTCAAACTGCTAAATGAAGAATCAATGTCGGCTGGTGAAGTTTCCACGAGACAAACAGCTTTGTTGTTTTTGTGTCTGCACATAAATGTTCATACATGTGTGTAGTCTTTTGGAAACAAATTTGAGTCATATTTTAATAAAACAACGTTTTAGGTAAAAGGTCAAAGCTGATATTTTAGCAGTTTTATTATTCCCAACAGTCTTTAACAGCCAGATATAATAAAATGCATGATTACATTTAAATCTGAACTTATATTTAGGGTGAACTTTCTGTCCTGTAAATGCAGTTTACCTTTCAGAATGTAATACTGTCTTCCTCACTTTTACAGCTAAAAAGGCAGGTGCAGCAGGTGCAGCAGGTGCAGCAGGTGCAGCAGGTGCAGCAGGTGGAGTAAGACCAGCAGGGACCAGCAGGACCAGCAGGACCAGCAGGACCAGCAGGTGCACCCAGGTAGTCATCCTTCTTAATTGTTCCACTTGAAAATGAAACATACCAGTCCTGCTGTGTGATGTTACATAATTGCAAATTATCTACAATTGAGCATGTTCTGGACGTAGACAGGGAGGACTTGGTCCAGAGGCCTTCGATGGACCCCACGTTGAGTGAGCTGCTCTAAAACCGTCGTCCAGTGGTAGATGTAAGCCAGAATAAGAGCTCTGCCAACCTCTCAGGAGAAGAAGGGAGCTCTACGATCCTGACGCCTGCAAAGACATCTTCCTCAAAATCCTTCGGAAGCAGCAGCCATATCTCATAGCTGACCTCCAAATGAAATGGTTTGTGGTGAAATCAAAAAATAGAAAACCACCAAGAAAATGTTTTCTCTGCAGTGGAATATAGCAGAGGGCTTTTTGTCATGTGTATTATTTTACACCTAAATTTGCTGGAATTGGAAAGGTTTGAAATCCCAGCCCTGATCACTGAGCCTCATAAAGACCTCGTTTTATTTATAAAAAAAGACGTGTGTGAGGTAGCTTTTAATTTTTTTTTAAATAGAGATATTTATAAATGACTTTTATTAATTGATTATGTAATTAGACTTAGAATTCCACAAAGAATGTCATATTTCATACCTGTTAGGGAATGTTATTGATTTTTTTTTATTGAACATAATTGAATTAACAGCCCAGATACAGATAGATTGATAGAACAATTTTAACTGTCTACTAAGAATATACTATTGGTTCTTCACTGAAAATAATCTGTGATTTGAACATGACAATAAAATCATTGCTTTAAGTAAGATCTGAGTTACTGTGTTTGCTTTTCTCCAAATATGGAAAGAATAATATTTCAAAGTTGAAATTTTCCCTAAACCTTTAATTTGGGCTTAGAACGGCTCCTGAACTGACATAATTGGTGGTAAAACTGTAAAAGAAGAAGTGAATAAGCAGAGGAGTGAAAAAATTGACTCATTAACGAGTCATTAACAAGCTTGATTTCCATGCTGGTCTAAACTGGTCATTGCTGGTTTGATGGTGGTTTAAACCAGTAAAGTGTCATTATTGATGCTGGTTCACCCACAAGACCATGCTGCTTGTCCTGCTGGTGAAGGTGGATCACAATTTGAGCTCTTACCTTTTCAGATATTTGTACTTAAATGACCATTGTAGGTTTTCTAGGTCTAGGTTCAGTCAATGAGCTCATCGGTAGCTTCCATGCTAAAATGTAAAATGTTATGGATACTATTGCTGCCCCTGAGGTGAAGGTTATCTCTAGGAGGAAGACGTCTCCGTGGTGAAACTCCAAACTGGTGGAAAATGGGAAAAGAGAGTGTTGGAAAGCTGAGCTCAGATGGAGAAAAACAAACCTCCAGGTTCATTATGACATCTACAAAGAGAAACTTCACTTCTCACCTGCATTTGAGTAAAGCTCTAAATTCAAGATTCAAGATTCCAGATTCTCTTTATAGTCATTGTAAGAAGTGCCACGAAAGGTAGGGTGCAGGCCTTCAGTACAACAAAAAACAGTGCAATATTAACAATAAATATATAAAACAATATAAAAACAACAATATAAAAACAATATACAGACTTAAAGAATGTTTGAAGCATTTATGGCTCTGACATCGGTTGGGAAAAAACGATTTTTCAGTCTGTTTGTCCTGGATTTAATGGCCCTGTAGCGTCTTCCTGACGGCAGTGGCTCAAACAGGTAGTGACCCAGGTGGGATGATCCTTCATGATGGTGTTGGCTCCTGAGGCAGTAAGAGCCGTGAAGGTCCACAAGTGTGGGTAGAGGGTTAGCCCCCTATCACCATCTCAGCCATTCTGCTGACCCTCTGGAGCTCTTTCCTGTTTGCCACTGTGCAGCTAAACCATGTGCAGAGGCAGTAGGTGAGGATGCTCTCCATGGTGGAGCGGTAAAAAGACACCAGAAGTCTCTGGCTGATGTTGTTCTTCCTGAGGATTCTCAGGAAGTGGAGTCTCTGTTGTGCCTTTTTTACCACCTGTGTGGTGTTTTTGTTCCAGGTCAGTTTATCCTCTATGTGGACCCCGAGGAAGCGGAAGTCACTGACCCTTTCCACACAGGTCTCACCAATGTGAATGGGCTGAATGTCCGTTTTGTCCGTCTCTAAACCTGCACTGGTACTTTTAAACTTGTTTACAAACTTGATCATATTTTAACTACTGATTTTTATCGGATTTTTACGTATTCTTTTTTGTTTACATTTTAAAAATCATGCTCTTTATTTATTTTTCAATGTCTTTGTAAAAATCTATTGTTCTTATTCCTATATATCCTATATTCATGTAAATCAAACTTTTATCCCTCTAACTCACATCTCGGACTGCAGTCTGGGCCGGGACACTTTGTTTCAGGTTTACGATGGGTGTGTCAGCAGAAGTCCATCTTGAAGTACCAGTTTGGCTCCTGGCAGGGACACGTGGACAGGATGGAGAGCAGACGGTTCATGCCTGCAGGTCCGCTGATGGACGTCACCGTCATTGAAGGGAAGCTGAATGAAGTCTACCTGCCACACTGGATCTGCATAGGTGAGGGGAGCTGAAGAAAACTGTACTGAATATGATGTATTTTTATGCCTTTTTCTCTTTTTTTAACTGTTTATGCAGAAGACAACTCTGAAATCTTGGTTTGCAAAAAAAGTTTGCAGTCCTGCACGACTGTAGACGACTGTAGAGATGTCGTGGAGAGTCCAGAGGTCACAGTGACGCACGTCAAATTGACCGAACCAATTTTCTCTCCGTTAGCCGTCCTGATGAAAAACGTGCTGAATTACTATAAAACCAACAGGACATTCCTCAAACTCCACATCTTTGTGATCCCTAATGATCGCGTTCTTCAATAGGTGAAAGTTTCATTTGCCATCATAAAAAACTACGATTCAGAATATAAACAGAGCTCACGGGAGAGTATTCATGTATGTGTTGATAAAGAAAAAATACTGAGAACTTCATACTTGATATCATCCTAAGGCTTTTCAACACTTAACAAAGTTAATAAAAGCTGTGAGAAAGTTACGTTGTGAGAAACACAATGAGGAAGTAAAAGTAAAGCATACACGTTTTACATGTCTCATTTGCATAAAACTTCCTGTTTGTTCTGGTGCATAAATATAAAAACCTACTCTATTTCCCAAAATGATGTAGTTAAAATGTTGACATTTTAACAGTTTTACTCCTGAAACCTCTTCAAACACTGAGAAAATAACATATTTGAACAATTTTTCAGACAATAAAATAACATGTTTTGTTGATGAGAAAATATGTTTCTCTATTTTTCTTTTGTGAGGGGGGAGCACAGAGTCACAAGAACACCTGGAAGCATTCATGCTTACGACCACAGAGAAAGATCCTCATGTCCCTTGATAATGACTTGGTCGTAGACAGAGTTACAGAAAAAAGTGACCTGTTGAAGAAACTCCTTATCCCCAAACATTGAGGAAAATGGCATTGCTGGTTTGTTTTTTTATGTAAGTATTCAACCTTCATTTCTATGTGAGTATTCAAGTTAAACTGTATATTTACACCCTCTTTACATTGTGATGTATCATAACTCATACAGTGTTGTGTATTTCAGATACCTGTTTTGTATTGGTTCAACCAGAGGGACTGCAGTAAGACCTTCATTTCTATGTGAGAGTATTCAAGCTAAACTAGAATACTATGCTCTTAACACATCTAGTCAACATATGTGCTATTGCTATAATTTGGATGGTATAGTATCATGAGCCACAATTAAGTATTGTGACACTCATGCCAGGCGTTATTGTTGTTGTTCTTGTTTTTGAGTTTCCGCGCGCCGATTGCTTTGGGCCGGGCCTAGTCAAAGTCCAAAGTTCTTTGCACTTAACCCATTTCTTGTCTCAGCTGTTGTGGAACAATAAGCTTTGCTGCTTTGAACATCAGCCCAGCTGTGTGAGTGATTTCATCCTTAAATGTCCAATAGGGCTGAATGTCTTTTGGCACTGCTCTTCTGTCATTTGGCCAACCTCTTAATGTTACGTCCTTCAATAGCTGCATTTCAGGATCCTCATCCGTCGCTCTTCTGAACTTTTGCAGCTTTTCCTCTGAAATGGGTAGATGAGATGTAATCATGTTCACCTCTAAGTCTTTGTCTAGCAGATCTTCTCCCTGCTCCTTGAGAAATGCTCGACTCAGAGCGTCTGCAAAGTGAAGTTCCTTGCCTTGCCTGTAGGTGACTTTAAGGCTGTATCTCTGCAGCCTCAGCAGCATCCTCTGAAGCCTCAAAGGAGCTTGGTGTAACCGCTTTTTAAAAATGCTTTCCAGTTGCTTGTGGTCACTCTCGACTTGAATATCTTTTCCATACAGGTACTGATGGAAATTCTCACATCCGTAGACAATGGCAAGCAACTCCTTTTCAATTTGCACATAGCTGCGCTGACAGTCAGTGAGTGCCCTCGACCCATAAGCTACTGGTTGTCCTTCCTGCAGGATAACTGGTCCGATACCCTCTGAGCTGGTTTCCACTGACAGTGTGATGGGCTTCTTGACATCATAATATTTCAGAGTAGGAGCGTTGCTGACCAGCTGTTTAAGGTGTTCAAAACTCCTCTTCTGTGTTTCCTCCCAGTGCCACTCTATGTCACCTTCAAGCAGCTTCCTTAAAGGCGCACTGATGTCTGACATGTTGCGTATGAACTTGAAAAGGTATTGAATCATCCCCATAAACCTCAGCAGCTCCTGCTTGTTCTGTGGTGGCGGTAGCTGTGTCACTGCTCTCCCCTTTCCCTCATCTAGTCTCAGTCCTCTGGCGCTGAGTGTGTGTCCAATGTATTTGATTTCCTTTGTCCTGATGAAGCATTTTTTTTATTAAGCTTCAGATTGTTTTCTTTTGATCTGTCCAACAGGTTTCTAAGCCTGCGATCATGCTCTTCCACAGAGTCACCCCAGACGAGTAAGTAATCAATGAAGTTCACAACACCCTCCAGTCCTTCAATCATCTGTGCAATAGCCCTCTGGAACACCTCCAGAGCTGATGAAATGCCAAACGGCAAGCGCAGGAATCTGTATTGTCCTATGGGGGTGTTGAACGTGCATAGCTTTGACCTTTCATCATCAATTTTGATCTGCCAAAAGCCCTGATTAGCATCAAGCACAGAGAAGTATTTTGCATTCGGCATACAGGACACCACTTCCTCCACAGTATGTAATGGATAATGCTCCCGTTTAATAGCTATGTTCAGGTCTTTTGGGTCCATGCAGATACGCATTTCCACAGTTACCATACTGTTGACCCACTGTGTTGGCTCAGTCTGTCTTGCTATTACACCCAGTTTCTCCATGCGCTGCAGCTCCTCAATTACTCTGTCCCTGAGTGCTACAGGTATCCTCCTGGGAGCATGCACAACCGGTGTAACAGTGTGGTCAATTTGTATATGGTGCTTGTAGGAGCTGTACGTCTCCTCTGCTTTTATGTTCATGGTCTCGTATTGCACCTGCACATTTCATTGACACTTTGGGTGGTGGGCGTGTTCACCGGGGCATGGGCGGTAACAGCTGATAGTATTTCATTCATTACCTTCACCTGGTCTGGGTTTGACAGAGAGGGGGTGAGCTCGAGGAGGTGATATTTTTCTGTTCACCGCACTCACGCACGCAAATGTTGTCTTGGTAACTGGTACCTGGAGTATTTTAACGTGTTTGCAAGTAGAAGAATCTAGAAGTCTTCTATTGATGAAATGTTGAATGCTTCATATTTATCTGATGAGGAACCTGATTTTATTACTTTTTCCAATCAACATCTTTCATCTTATGATAATGCTGACTCAGATATAAATCTCAGTATTGGTTCCAGTAAGTCTGCCTGTAGATATTTTACTACGGAATCCTTCAATACTCTTGTTGCTGAAAGGGACACCAGTGTTGAGGATTCCTTGTCATTTTTCCATCTAAATATAAGGAGTTTACCAAAACATTTTGATGACCTTATTGATTATTTTTCTTTATTTTCAATTCAGTTTAAGATAATTGCCTTAACAGAAACTTGGTTGACAAAAAGAAAGTATCCCAGTTTAACATCCAGGGCTATATTCATATTCCTTGTCACAGACAGGACAGGATTGGTGGTGGTGTATCTTTGTTTCTGCAGGAGGAACTTAAATTCTCTCTTCGCCCTGACCTTACAACTCCCCTTGAAAAGGAAGCTGAAGCCATATTTATTGAACTTACTGTGCACAAGACCAAGGTTATTATTGGCTGCATTTATAGGCCCCCAGATTCCAACCATAATTCATTTACTCATTGTTTAACTGTTTCGTTGAGTAAAATATTATCAGATAAGAAATTATGTTATTTGTTGGGTGATTTTAATATAAATCTGATGCAACCCCAATCCTGTACTTTTGTTGACCATTTGAATACCTCTGCTTTTTATCCTCTCATTACCAAACCTACAAGAATTACAGCTACAAATAGAACTCTTATTGATAACATACTAACAAATTCAGTTGAGGGCCCGGGGATATCCGGTGTTCTCCTTGCTGATCTTTCTGACCACCTCCCCCAATTCCACTTAACACACACTGTTGCTCCTTTCAAAAAAGGCAAGCCAGCAACCTCCCATAGAAACTTCTGTCAGGCTAACATAGCTAAGTTCATCCTGTCCCTCTATGAAAATTCATGGCATTCGGTGGAGATGGAAGACGATGCCCAGAAAGCATATGATATATTTTTAAAATTATTTTCTAAATTATTTGATATTGCTTTCCCCTACCAGAATACAAAAAGGTGCCCCCAAAAATCTAAATCTTGGCTCACCAAGGGTCTAAAGAAATCAATAAGAAAAAAGCATAAACTTTATAAAACATACCTAACCAGCCCATCTCCACTGAATTTTAACTCTTATTCCTCTTATAGGAACAAACTTCATCATCTCCTCCGAATTGCTAAGAGACAACATTATGAAACTAAATTTACTGAGTCTGGTAATAATATTGTTGGAACTATTGTAAATAAATAATAAGTTATCATGCTTGCTATTAACAGAACATATGATGACTGGCTTACGCCTGTGACACACTGATAAAACAATGCTGTGTTTAAGTGATTATAAGTACTGCACAAGAAGTTTCCTCTTCTCTGCAGATATCTGCTCTATGCTGATATCTATATTTTTAGCTGTTGTTGATAAGCCCCATCCGGCTGCTCATCGTAAGTAATGCCACTGTGGCGCCTAAAAGCTTTTTCCATTCGGATTCTGTAATCGTCGAACGATTCATCATCTTCTTGTTTAATTCTTCCAATCTCGGTGTAATCTGCGCGCCTCTTATACCGTTTGCAGACTCGCTCTAATAAGCTTGTGAAATCAGTCTTCAGCTGCTGATTATCGTGGGGTTTGGGTTGTCCCTGGTGATTCGTGGGGTTCCAACTTCCTTTAACATGATACCAATCAGGCCCTGTTGATATCATGACAATGGTTTGGCATTCAAAACCATTTAAATGATAAGACTTCCTTAGAGCCTCCATCTGCTCAACATACCCTTCTGGGTCTTCCTTGGGTGCGGGCACCCCCTCTAAAGCTTTCCTAACATCGTCCATGGTCCAGGTACGATAAATTAATATTGTGGCCGGTTGACCCAATTCTATGTTTGGGTTTGCTACATGAACCATGGGACAGATATCGTATGTACTGGATTCTGGAGCCGACGAGCTCGTTGGTTGGGGACTTAGAACATTTCCTCCCATGGTTTTAGACCAGTCTCCTACGCTTGTTTTAGACCGCGTGGAGATTGGTGACTTATCCTTTTGTTTATCATATGGAGGAGGTTTTTCATGGAGGTCGGGATATAATCTTCTTTTCGTTTCATCCACTTTCTCCTTTTCTGACTCGGGTCCGGGAGGCATTCTCCGTCTATTCCTCCCTACTGTCGTTTCATCATCTTCGGCTTTGTAATATAAAACTTCCTTTTCTCTTTCTTCACTTGCCTTCGCTCTTTCTATTTCTTCTTGCTTTTTCTTTTTTGCTTTACGTTCTCCATTTTCCCGGCGGTGGGCCACATCTTTCCAATACTGAACACACTCATATCCATATTTCTTTTTCCATGTTTCACTTCCATTGCTTTCTTTAATTATCCTGTCACCAAGTTTCGTTAACTTGTGGGAATTTAATTCTCCGTCGTAACCAAACTTTTCCACCCATATCTGCATGTATTTAACCTGTTTGGGGTCTGTCTTTTCTATACATTTCCAGTCGTTTGACTTTAATTTACTCTCGAGGTTTTTACTTGACCCGTTTCCCATTTTTATTTTTCCTTCTTCTTCTTTTGGACCAGTGGGTTGGCGTCACCTAGGGTGACCTAACACTGGTTTATGTTTTATTTACGTGAGACGAGTTTGGTAAAAAATCTGAGTGGTAAGTCTCACTTCTACCGTTTATAGGTGGAGACTTCTTGCCTTTGTATCCACTCAGACCCAACCTGCGTCCTCACTTTTTAGTATGGGAATATTTCCATTGAAATATTACCCCTTTCATTCATTCATTCACAACCCCCCCTTTTTTTTTTTTTTTTTTTTTTTTTTTTTTTGTGTGCACTTATTTCCTTATTCTATGCCAGGGGAGTCCGTCCTCCCACACGGAATTTAACTACTTAGTAGAGGAGTCCGCCCTCCCACGGAATTTAACTACTTATCTCAGTAGAGGAGTCCGTCCTCCCGCGGAATTTAACTACTTATCTCAGTAGAGGAGTCCGTCCTCCCGTGGAATTTAACTACTTATCTCAGTAGAGGAGTCCGTCCTCCCGCGGAATTTAACTACTTATCTCAGTAGAGGAGTCCGTCCTCCCACACGGAATTTAACTGGTCTTCGTTATCCCTGTATTATTATAAAATAAAACTGACTTACCCTGCATTGTGTCTAGCTCTCCTGCTATCGGAATGTCATCAATCCTCGGGCTCCAGCGGTTGACTCCGAAGTCGGTCCCTTCAAAAGGGTCTGTGCCTTGGCCAAGGTCTTGTCCACCGCGTTCGCGAATCGCTCGAAGCGGTCGAACCGCTGGAACCGTCAGATAATATTGACATCCATTACAATGTACAACGTCTAGGAAACTATACCGCGGATGGGTTTGAGGCCGTGCATGAACAGTTGTCCACAACCTCATTGATGTCATTTCAGAATCGAATAGCATTGGACATGCTGCTGGGGAAAAAAAGGCGGAGTATGTACTCTGTTTGGTGAACAATGCTGCACTTTCATCCCGAATAATACCGCCTCGGACGGAAGCCTGACTAAGACCATTCAAGGACTTCGAGCCTTAAATTCTAAAATGAAGGAACATTCAGGGGTAAATACCTCCATGTGGGAGGATTGGCTGAACGTGTTCGGACGTGTTTGGAGTAGCCTCGGCGCTCACATCCATAGCGGTGTTTGCAGCTATCCTAACACTGTGTGGCTGCTGTTGCATTCCGTGTCTCCGAGCTCTCCTCAACAGGTTGATCGTGACGGCCCTTGGGCCTCAACGGCCAGCATCACTACAGGAGACATACCCCCTGCTAGCCACGGAATCCTCGAGAACGGACAACGAGGACGACAACGAAGGAGAAAAGGATGATGACATCAATGACCACCCGCATCTGCCGGACCTGTTCCCTGATCTCGGGACTCATGGAGAAAATAAACATTGAAGATCTCTGAGTGTAAATGTGTGACTACAACAGAAATGAACTCCTAGTTGAAAATCTTTTGAGAAGACTAGGTTGTGATATGAAGTATGATGTGTTGTATAAGCATGCATGATAAACAGGAGGGAAATGTTGGAACTATTGTAAATAAATAATAAGTTATCATGCTTGCTATTAACAGAACATATGATGACTGGCTTACGCCTGTGACACACTGATAAAACAATGCTGTGTTTAAGTGATTATAAGTACACAAGAAGTTTCCGGATATCAGCATAGAGCAGATATCTGCAGAGAAGAGGAAACTTCTTGTTGCTAAACAAATGAGAACAAGAACAAATCAATGCCTGACTCAATACCTGAA
Organism: Cololabis saira; assembly: GCF_033807715.1. NCBI lineage: Eukaryota > Metazoa > Chordata > Actinopteri > Beloniformes > Belonidae > Cololabis > Cololabis saira. The sequence goes on from NC_084589.1 coordinate 50,397,527, forward strand.
TCCGCTGACTGCGACCACTCCTTTCCCCTCCCTTTAGGGGCGCAGTTAGCTATGTAATCTAGGGTACACCCAGAGTTAATAAAAGCAAGGAAGCAGCAGAGACAAATCAGAGTATGTTGGAGATCTTACAAATCTCGACTGCTCTCCTTGCAAGTAAATTCTAACCGTTTTGTGTCTTTCTTTGTCTCCAGAGAGTTTGATGTTACAAATGTTACGTGCCTAAACCTAACAAATATGAAGTCAACTTGGTCAATTATCAATGAGATCATGAAAAAGACTCCTCAGTCCTCTCAATAAAATATCATGTGATGAATTTCAAGTGGGATTGGAAAGTAAGTTAGTAACTGACCCTGTAGAAATTGCTGATGGATTTAATGATTTTTTTGTTAACATTTGACCCTCACTTGCTGCCAGTATACCTCATAGTTCTATAACACTTCCTGAAATACAGGCTCCTCCTAAACCTTTTAGGTTCAAGATGATTGGGCAAGCTGAGCTGGAGGACATTGTGACCAAACTCAAACCTAAAGGAGCTGGTCATGATGGACTGAAGCCTAGTCTTCTCAAGAAATGCTTGCCTGCCATTACAAAACCTCTTCTTCACATATTGAATTGCTCACTTGCTACAGGTCGTTGTCCTGACCAGTTCAAATGGGCCAGAGTCATCCCAGTACACAAATCTGATGAAAAGTGTAAGTACTCAAATTATAGACCAATATCCATTTTGCCTTGTTTGGCCAAAGTACTTGAAAGAATTGTGTACAATAGACTAACAGAGTATTTAAATGAATCCAATCTCCTCTATTCTCATCAATATGGATTTAGAGAAAAACACTCCACTGCGATGGCTCTGGTTCAACTAATTGATAGATTTTCAACGGCATTGGATAATAATGAATTTACTATTGGGGTTTTTATAGACCTGTCCAAAGCCTTCGATACCGTTGATCATAGTCTTCTGGTTAAAAAATTGCCGATGTATGGTATTGGGGAAATAGAGCTTCAATGGTTCTGTGACTATCTGAACAACCGTAAACAGTTTGTTTCTTGGAATGGTTTTGATTCTAGCTATAGGAAGTTAACATGTGGTTTGCCGCAAGGATCCATTCTTGGTCCTTTGCTTTTTATTATTTATGTAAATGATTTATATCTGGTTTCAAAAAGCATGTTTTTTGTCAATTTTGCTGATGATACGAATATGTTTATGTCGAATCGAAGTTATGAAGACCTAATTACTCAAACAAATGTTGAACTTACAAAAGTTAATCTTTGGTTCCAAAAAAATAAATTATCTCTAAATATTAAAAAAACTTCATACATGTTAGTCGTACCAAAAAATAAGAAAAAGATTCCTTATGATAAAGATGTCTACATATTCAATCATTCTCTTATTAGAGTGCAATATGCCAAGTTTCTGGGTATTTATATTGATGAAAAATTAAATTGGAAAAATGTATCATTCATCTGTAACAAAGTTGCTAAGAACATTGGTGTCACCAGCAGGATAAGACATGTTTTACCCAGAAAAATCCTTATATCACTTTATTATACTTTAATATATCCTTTTCTCACTTATTGCAATCTTGTATGGGCAAGCACCTACAAAACAAACCTCAAACACCTTGTTACTTTACAGAAACGATTTGTTAGAATGGTTACATACTCTGAGCCACATGCAAATTCAGGTCCACTGTTTCAAGAACTTAATTTCATGAATGTCTATGATATCAATGTGACACGAAACTCTTCCAACCTCCACACTGCCTTCTTTAGAACTGCTCTTGGGCAATTTTCAATTCGTTATCAAGGTCTACGTCTCTGGAATCAACTACCTGACTATCTCAAAAAAATTATTAACTTAACATCATTTAAAAAGGCTCTCAAAAAGTACCTCATCAGTCAAACCATGTATCATCAAACATAAGATAATTATTGTTGTGTTTTCTCTCTCTCTCTCTCTCTCTCTCTCTCTCTCTCTCTCTCTCTCTCTCTCTCTCTCTCTCTCTCTCTCTCTCTCTCTCTCTCTCTCTCTCTCTCTCTCTCTCTCCTTATGAGCTTATTCATTATTTTTGTTTTGTATTATTCATTTATGTACGTATTCCTATTTTTTTTTCCTTATATATTTTACTGTTTAATCTCTACACTTTTCTACTTATTTCTCATTACTGTTCAATTATTTTCCTATGTTGTTTTTAAACTGTAACAAATTTGATATTTGAATATGTTGGGTGAGGTTTTCATATAAGCCCTCTCTAAACTCTCATTCAAGTTTCTGATGCACATCATGCTGAGAATGAGTCTCATGTTTCATCTCATGTTTCAAAGCCACATGTACCCACATGCCACATGTAGCCGCAGTGCAGAAGACCTCGAATCGCTGTATCCAGCATCTCCAATTTTTGGCAAGATTGCCTTGCAGAGCCCACTGCGGTGCAGGTTGAAACTGTGCCATTCTCACTTCTCCCCTCTGTGGGGTTGCCGGTGGCCTGGGTTCCGGGCTCTTCCGTGTCGGCCTCTGGTCTCGTGGGTGGCGGGGTTGCTCCCCCCCCTCCCCCCCTATAGATACACTTCAGGTGGAGCTTTGTTTGGTTTATTACACACACACACACACACACACACACACACACACACACACACACACACACACACACACACACACACACACACACACACACACACACACACACACACACACACACACATATAGTCACTTAGTCACATGCATATACACACACACACACACACACACACACACACACACACACACACGCATGATCATATACATACACACACACACACACATAGACATACACACTGGCTTGTTCACCTGCATGCTGGCTCTCTAGTTTTTGGGTTTAGGTAGCGGTAGCGATAGCTTAGCTCAGACTGCGATCAGATCTCAAGATTTAGGTCGATTGCTGTTATTGTTTTGGTTGGCTCCGTGCCGGTTTCGTGCTTTGTTTGTGGTTTTTTTTTTGTTGCAGATTTCCAGTGCTTGACGTGTGTCTCCGTGTGTTCCTGCTTCCTGGATTGGCAGTGGATGTCGTCACCACCCTCCCCCCCCCTCAAAAAACAAACAAAAAAAAAAAAAAAAAACACTGGGTTTGTATGTGTATATTTATGTATGTGTACGCATATGTGTGCGTATATATATGTATATATATTAAATATAGTAATAATGCACATATATACACTTTTGGTTTCTACCGTCATGGTATCAATCAATAATATGTGTGCAGACAAGGTAAAAAAAAAAAAAAAAAAAAAAAAAAAAAGAAACTGTGCCATTCTCTTCTTCTGCTTTCACTTCTGACACCATGTAATATTGACAAGGCTTGTCAACCATGCTCTGTTGCTTCTTCTACTTACTTACTCACATGGATCAAATTACAAGTCAGAATGACAACCACAACACTTCCACATGACGTACATCCTTAACTACGGGTACCTGGAAGGCTCGAACGCCTATTACATATTACAGGTGGTAATAGGCAGATAGACATATACTATAAAACATTGCTAAATAGCCTTTTAAACTCATTAAGTTAATAAATAATTTAGAACGACACAATAAAGCTGTTAAAGTGTGTTAAGTATATTTGACAATATACCAGTTACAAAGCCATGTTGGTGTAACTAAATGACATGATGGGATGACATAACGTGCCTGCGCGCACTGTTCTGAGCATGCGCAAGAATAGACGGTCGGAGAAAAAGTTCTGGATTCTCTTGACCAAGGAAGGAGACGTGTGTTTGCCTTTTTGTCCGTGATTCCATGAAGGTAATTTAATGAACCATCTCTGGTGGCTGCTGAAAGACTGCTGCAGAAATGTCTACTGCTACAACGTGGTTTTAACTCTATATTTGTGAGCCACGCCCGTCTGTGCAACCCCTTTAAACAGAAAAAAGAAGACACCTGCCGCGGTGTTTGCGCCGCGCCTGCGCCCGAATTGAACATTTAGACCAGACAATTTTTTTTTTTTTTTTTGTTTGTTTCGTTTTTTCAGATCCAGGGCTTTTGGAAAAACATTCGGGACTTGAGCCCAAGTAGCCACCCCCTAGATCCGCCTCTGGGCGTAGAGAACCATAATTCAGGTCTAAGAGGCGGGGATTGCTCTGTCGTAATCACACGCTTTTCTAACAGCAACTGAGCGCATCATTCCTCTCCTCGATTCATCACTATCAGCGTGCACTAAGCTGCAAACCATCACCTTCTCATCTTTTTCATTCCTTATTTTGGTCTGAGAGATGGCGCAAAAAAAACCTCAAAGCATTTTGAAAGACTCCCTGGACGATCTTTCTGAGGAGAATTTCAAGCAGTTTTGCGCCTCGCTCGTGGACCCCAGGCAGAAGATTCACATCGCTCTCGTGAAGGTGGAGGGGAAAAGCCGCCCGGAGATCAAGGATGTGATGATAAGCACTTTCGGGGAGCAGAGAGCTCTGGAGGTGGCAGAGAAGATCCTCAGATACATCAACTGCACCGAGGCTGCGAACAAACTCGGTAGGTTCAACATCTGGGTTCGTGGTTGGTTCAACATCTGGGTTCGTGGTTGGATGCAGGGACGCAGGAACTGCGGGTGTAATGTTTTAAATCGGCGGAGGTTCGTGTATTAATACACAAAAAGTAAAAATATTATATAATCTTAGAATATAAACGAGTTTTACTAGTAAAACCTCATCAAAGGTTCAACAGTAACAGACCAAACAGCCTCGTTTTCTAGTATACTTTCACTTTTGCGCAAATACAAGTTCAGTGAAATGAAGGCTGCGCCGTTTGAGACACTTTAACTTGAAGAAAAACAAGATATTTATGAAGCTGGAGCAAATAAAGGCTCTTTTTTAACGCTGGAACTGTTTCAGACTGATAGATGAAGAATCACAGATGTAAATGTCGGCTAGGGAGGTTTCCAGAGACAAACAGGTTTGATCAGAACTAATACAAATAAACATTAATTATCATCATGAATCAGCCTAAACTAGTGGTCCCCGGATTATGTTTGGTGGTCCCCCTTTGGTTTATCAACAATTGCATTTAGTGTATCGTAGATAATCTGATTAAAAGTGTGAAAGATAAACATTTTTTAAATAGTTCACATTTGTATTGTTTCAAAATATAAACACTAAAGGCAGACAACACACGATTATTATATCCGTCCACGTTTGTAGCACATTTTCTACATGTCTTGCCAATGGATCTTATAACAGACCCCCCACTCACTCCCAGTTAATGCAGTAAATGTATTTTATCTTTCAGAATTTAATGCTGTGTCTTCCTCACTTTTGCAGCTTTTGCAGCTAAAGAGGCAGGTGTAACAAGACCAGGATAAGCAAATGTAAGTCAGACACGAGACCAGAGGAAAAGGCTGGATCTATCAAAGGGAGGGCTCAGGTGCATTAGGGCAGGACAGTAATGACACACAGCAGGAAGGTAGACACATACAACACACCTGACATGAGACAGCGGGGGGAGGGGGGTCTCTGGGTATTCATGGGAAATGAAAAATGAAGTCAAGCAATCATATTGGAATTAATTTTATTGCTTTGATGAATTTTCCTGTGCTTTTGCAGCCAGCCTTTTTTTTAAGAAAGAACATGGTGTACATAGGGAGAACATGATGTACATTGTGATGATAAATGAATAAAGCGTTGGAGGAAAACAAAGCACCTGTTTTGCTAAAATAAAAACCTCAGTTCTGCACATGGATCAGTCTAACACACCAAGCATCCGAACTACATGTTTCACATTCATCATAAAAGGGGAGAATTGCTCTTTATCGTAATCACACACTTTTCTAACAGCAACTGAACGCATCATTCCTCATCCTTGACTTAGTGAGCGGATACGCGCGTGCACTAAACTGGAAACCATCACCTTCTCATCTTTTTTCTTTCTTTATTTTTGTCTAAAAGATGGAGAAAATAACCCCGAAAAAGATTTTGAATGACTTCCTGGACGAGCTTCCTGAGGAGAAATTCAAGGAGTTTTGCGGCGCGCTCCTGGACCGCAAGGAGGAGCTGCGCGTCCTTCGCGTGGATGTGGAGGGGAAAAGCCGCCGGGAGATCGCAGATGTGATGATACGCACTTTCATGGAGCAGGGAGCTCTGGAGGTGGCAGAGGAAATCCTCAGAGAGATCAGATGCACCGCGGCTGCGGAGAAACTCGGTAGGTTCAACATCTGGGTCCGCGGTAGGTTACGTTTGCTTTTGCGCACATAAAAGTTCAGTGAAATGAAGGCTGCTCCCAGTTTCCTTTCTCCATTTGAGACACTTTAACTTGAAGAAAAACAAGATATTAATGAAGCTGGAGCAAATAAAAGCTCGTTTGAACTCTTTCAAACAGCTAAATGGAGAATCACAGATGTAAATGTCGACTGGTGAAGTTTCCACGGGACAAACAGCTTTGTTGCTGTTGAGTCATAAATGTTCATACATGTGTGTAGTCTGTGGAAACATATTTGAGTCATATTTTAATAAAACAACATTTCATGTAAGGTAAAAGCTGATATTTTAACAGCTTTATTCTCAACGGTCTTTAACAGCCAGATATAATAAAATGCATGATTACATTTAAATCTGAACTTATATAGGGTGAACATTCTGTCCTCAGTCAGCAACAATTAAAACGTTTACTAAGATGGCCAGAATGACACCTGCTGGCCACAACTGTAGACTGTATAATAATAGACTGGAAAAACCACGTGATGTCACCCACTGGCGCACCTCTGCACAGATTTGATCAGAACTAATACAAATAAACATTAATTAGCATCATAAATCAGCCTAAACTAGTGGTCCCCGGATTATGTTTGATGGTCCCCCTTTGGTTTATCAACAATTGCATTTAGTGTATCGTAGATTATCTGATTAAAAGTGTGAAAGATAAACATTTTTTAAACAGTTCACATTTGTATTGTTTCAAAATATAAACACTTCTGGCACACAACTCACAATTATTCTCTCCGTCCACCCACCGTAAATGCAGTGAATGCATTTTATCTTTCAGAATTTAATACTGTCTTCTTCACTTTTACAGCTTTAGACAAAGTTCGCTTAATCCAGCATGGAGGCGAAGCTGATATGGATCAGCGCTAGAAATGTCATCCAGTGTGAGATGTAAAGCAGAATAAGAGCTCTGCCAACCTCTCAGGAGAAGGGAGCTCTACGATCCTCTCAGAAGCTCAGACGCCTGCAAAAACATCTTCCTCGAAATCCTTCGGAAGCAGCAGCCATATCTCATAGCTGACCTCGACAACAAATAGTTTGTGGTGAAATAAAAAATACAAAAAAAACAAGAAAATGTTTTCTCTGCAGGAGAATGTAGCAAAGTGTTTTTCTAATGTGTAATATTTTATAGCTAAATTTGCTGGAACTGGAAAGGTTTGAAATCCCAGCCCTGATCACTGAGTCTCATAAAGAACTCATTTTATCTATAAAAAAGACGTATTGTAAATGTATTAGGTAGCTTTTAAATTTGTTGAAAATAGAGATTTTCATGAATTACTTTTTATAAATTGGTTATGTAATTAAACAAACAATTCCACAAAAATGTCATATTTCATACCTGTTGGAGAATGTTATTGATTTTTTTAATTGAACATTTATTAAATTCAGAGCCCAGATATGGATAAATTGCAATAAAATATTTTTACTGTCTACTAACAATGTACTATTGGTTCTTCACTGAAAATAATCTGTGAATTGAACATGGCAATAAAATCATCATTTTAATTAAAATGGAGTTACTGTGTTTGCTTTTCCCCAAATATTGAAAAAATAATATTATATATATATATATATATATATATATATATATATATATATATATATATATATATATATATATATGTATATATGTGTGTATGTTTATATATGCATATATATGTGTGTGTGTGTGTATGTATATATATATATATATATATATATATATATATATATATATATATATATATATATATATATATATATATATATATATATATATATAAACATAATTGTTGTTGTATACACACACATATATATATATATATATATATATATATATATATATATATATATATATATATATATATATATATATATATATATATATATATATATATATATATATATATATATACACAGACTAAAATAGAGCTTTTTGGTCTAAACTCCATTCGCCGTGTTAGGAGGAAGAAGGATGAGTACAACCCCAAGAGCACCATCCCAACCGTGAAGCATGGAGGTGGAAACATCATTCTTTGGGGATGCTTTTCTGCAAAGGGGACAGGACGACTGCACCGTATTGAGGGGAGGATGGATGGGGCCATGTATCGTGAGATCTTGGCCAACAACCTCCTTCCCTCAGTAAGAGCATTGAAGATGGGTCGTGGCTGGGTCTTCCAGCATGACAACGACCCCAAACACACAGCCAGGGCAACTAAGGAGTGGCTCCGTAAGAAGCATTTCAAGGTCCTGGAGTGGCCTAGCCAGTCTCCAGACCTGAACCCAATAGAAAATCTTTGGAGGGAGCTGAAAGTCCGTATTGCCCAGCGACAGCCCCGAAACCTGAAGGATCTGGAGAAGATCTGTATGGAGGAGTGGTCCAAAATCCCTGCTGCAGTGTGTGCAAACCTGGTCAAGAACTACAGGAAACGTCTGATCTATGTAATTGCAAACAAAGGTTTCTGTACCAAATATTAAGTTCTGTTTTTCTGATGTATCAAATACTTATGTCATGCAATAAAATGCAAATTAATTACTTAAAAATCATACAATGTGATTTTCTGGATTTTTTTTTAGATTCTGTCACTCACAGTGGAAGAGTACCTATGATACAAATTACAGACTTCTACATGCTTTGCAAGTGGGAAAACCTGCAAAATCGGCAGTGTATCAAATACTTGTTCTCCCCACTGTATGTATATATACATATATATATATATATATATATATATATATATATATATATATATATATATATATATATATATATATATATATATATATATATATATATATATATATATATATATATACACATATATATATATACGCATACATACGCATACATTACACATACATATATATATACACATACAAACCCAGTGACTTTTTTTTTTGGAAAGGGCTTTGGGGAGGTGTGACATCCACTGCTAACCCAGGAAGCAAGAACACACGGAGGCACACGTCGGGCACTGGAAATCTGCAACAAAAACCACAAACGAAACACGAAACCGACACAGATCCGACCAAAACACGAGCAGCAATCAACTCAAATCTCGAGATCTGATCACAGTCTAAGCTAAGCTACCGCTAACTGTACTGGTAACACAGATGGTACTAAAACTGGTAGTACGGGTACTACAACTGGTACTACTACTGATTCTACTTGTACTACTGGTACTACAACTGGTACTACAACTGATTCTACTGGTACTATAACTGAGACTACTACTGGTACTATAACTGGCACTATAACTGGTACTATAACTGGTAGAACTGGTACTATAACTGGTACTTTTATCTTTTATGGTCCAGTCTCCTGGCGCAGCAGCATCACAGCAGCAGGATACTGTAGTAGTAGTACTAGCTCTTTCCTGTACTTTATCTCCATCAGAACCATGGAGAGCTCCATCAGAACCATGGAGAGCTCCATCGGAACCTTGGAGAGATCCATCAGCTCCATCAGGTCCTTCCTCCCCGCTGCCATCAGACTGTACAACCAGGCTGATCACCGTAGCAACGGACAATAATAATAACAACAATAACATGTGCAATATCTGTCTGTTTACCTTACACATCCTACCTGCTACAACTGGTACTACTGGTACTACAACTGTTACTACTGATACTACAACTGGTACTATAACTGTTACTACTGGTATTATAACTGGTACTACTGATACTACAACTGGTACTATAATGGCACTTTCGCACTAGGACTTACTTGGCCCGACTCGGCTCGGCGCGGCTTTACACGGCTCCACCCATGTGTTTTCACACAGCCAGGGGAGAAGTGTGCAGGTTGGGGTGAAGCTGCTGTGACGTACTCGATTGCGCAACCGCTTTGTTCATGTCGGCGCTGATGAGAAATCAGCTGGAGCCGGAGCGGCTGAGAGTAAAACAGCCCGTCTACATCGCTTTTTTAATTTTTTCTCGACAGCCACCAGGTTTATGAACATCTGCACCTCAGAGTTGGATCACCAAACAGACGTTTGTGCTGTATAATAAAATCGCCGCGAGTCACCTCGCGCTGACTCCCGCTTCCTGATTCAAACGTTTGACGGCCCCGCCCCCCGACCAATCAGAGGCGAGGAGGTGGTGATGTCAGAAATAGTCCCTGCTCAGCTCGCTTTCAGAACCTCACTGAAATGGTTACAGAAAAAAGTATCGACTTGGAGCGGCTCTACTCGTCTCAGCCCTAGTGCGAAAGCGCAAAACGGGTAGAACCGAGCTCAGGTGATACTAATGCAAAAGCGCCAATAACTGGCACTATAACTACTACTACTGGTACTATAACTGGTACTTTTATCTGCTGGCGCAGCAGCATTACAGCAGCAGGGTACTGTAGTAGTAGTACTAGCTCTTCCCTGTACTGTATCTCCATCAGAACCATGGAGAGCTCTATCAGCACCATGGAGAGCTCCATCAGGACCATGGAAAGCTCCGTCAGGACCATGGAGAGCTCCATCAGCACCATGGAGAGCTCCATCAGCACCATGGAGAGCTCCATCAGGACCATGGAGAGCTCCGTCAGGACCATGGAGAGCTCCATCAGGACCATGGAGAGCTCCGTCAGGACCATGGAGAGCTCCATCAGCACCATGGAGAGCTCCATCAGCTCCATCAGGTCCTTCCTCCCTGCTGCCATCAGACTGTACAACCAGGCCGATCACCGTAGCAACGGACAATAATAATAACAACAATAACATGTGCAATATCTGTCTGTTTACCTTACACACATCCTACCTGCTACAACTGGTACTACTGGTACTATAACCGGTACTACAACTGGTACTACTGGTATTAGAACGGTATTAGACTTGGACCGGGACAGGTCTACTTCCTGGTTGGATCCTGGGACCGGTCTAGTTCCTGGGACTGGTCTAGTTCCTGGTTGGATCCTGGGACCGGTCTAGTTCCTGGTTGGATCCTTGAACCGGTCTAGTTCATGGGACCGGTCTAGTTCCTGGTTGGACCGGTCTAGTTCCTGGTTGGATCCTGGGACCGGTCTAGTTCCTGGTTGGATCGTGGGACCGGTCTCGTTCCTGGTTGGATCGTGGGACCGGTCTAGTTCCTGGTTGGATTGTGGAACCGGTCTAGTTCCTGGTTGGATCCTGGGACCGGTCTAGTTCCTGGTTGGATCCTGGGACCGGTCTAGTTCCTGAGACCGGTCTAGTTCCTGAGACCGGTCTAGTTCCTGGGACCGGTCTAGTTCCTGGTTGGATCCTGGGACCGGTCTAGTTCCTGAGACCGGTCTATTTCCTGAGACCGGTCTAGTTCCTGGGAACAGTCTCGTTCCTGGTTGGACCGGTCTAGTTCCTGGATGGATCCTGGGACCGGTCTAGTTCCTGGGACCGGTCTAGTTCCTGGTTGGATCCTGGGACCGGTCTAGTTCCTGGTTGGATCCTGGGATTGGTCTAGTTCCTGGGACTATTCTAGTTCGTGGTTGGATCCTGGAACCGGTGTATTTCCATGTTGGACCCTGGGACCGGTCTAGTTCCTGGTTGGATCCTGGGACCGGTCTAGTTCCCGGGACCGGTCTAGTTCCCAGTTGGATCCTGTGACCAGTCTAGTTCCTGGTTAGACAGGTCTAGTTCCTGGTTGGCTTCTGGGACCGGCCTAGTTCCTGGTTGGATCCTGGGACCGGTCTAGTTCCTGGTTGGATCCTGGGACCGGTCTAGTTCCTGGTTGGATCCTGGGACCGGTCTAGTTCCTGGTTGGACCGGTCTAGTTCCTGGTTGGATCCTGGGACCGGTCTAGTTCCTGGTTGGATCCTGGGACCGGTCTAATTTCTGGTTGGATCCTTGGACCGGTCTAATTTCTGGGTGGATCCTGGGACCGGTCTAGTTCCTGGTTGGATCCTTGGATTGGTCTAATTTCTGGGAGGATCCTGGGACCAGTCTAGTTCCTGGTTGGATCCTGGAAACGGTCTAGTTCCTGGGACTCTTCTAGTTCGTGGGTGGATCCTGGGACCGGTCTAATTTCTGGGTGGATCCTGGAACCGGTCTAGTTCCTGTTTGGATCCTGGGGGTCCTATGAATATGGTCTTTGTTCAGATGCACAGATGAATCACTTCACATCACATTTATGAACTGTGTAGCCAGAAAATGGGCATGGCTAACAAATACAGGATGTTATACAGAAATACCAGTAAATAATGAGCTGAGAGATGGAGCTGCCACTGAAGCGTAAACATATGATGGTAAAATACAGATAAATGTATGAATACAAACCAACGATGCAACTCAAAACAAGCTGTAGTCGCCGATAATCACTGGAAACTGACATGTGCTTTAGTTGTTACTAACTCTCATGCAACATTGACAAAACACTAGCCGCAATCCCAACATTAGGCAGTAGGAGGCAGTACTGCACCTTTTAAATATATCATTCAAGGAAAACATTATGAAACGAATCATATTCAATATATCACATATTTGTAACTGAAACTGTAAATTGTATGAACTAAACTGATCAATATACTTGAATATTTAAGAGTAGATTTGCTATATATACACTGGTTCATATATCTACCGCCAATTATGTACATAAAAATTACTATAAATCTATATATCAATGTTGACTTCCGGTGTAGCGACTAATGGACTAGGACGTGTTTTTTTGAGCTCCTGCAACAACCTTTAAAAATATCTATTTTTGGTACAGCTTTTTCATCTTCCTTCGGTTTATTTTTCCCGACCTTCATTATTCTACTTTGGCCCCGTATTTTTGCCGACCAAAATGCCTCCAAAACTCAAACCATCCGCACCACCCCCGCGGCCCTCTCCGCACGCAGCATCCCCGCCTCGTGGTGACCCCCCGTCCAGCCTGGCCGAGGCCGCCGGGGCCGCTCCTTCACACGACTTTAAGGCCGAGCTGCTCGCATCACTCCGCGTTGAGATGGCGGCTGTTTTTAAATCGGAGCTTCAGGCTGCTTTAAATGAAAACCTGTCGAGCATCAAGACTGAGCTGCAAGCGGTGAAGTCGGAATTATCAAAAAGCATTACAAACATCCAGTCTGATGTGCGCGCTCTGAAGAACACCGTGGTTGAAATGGAAACATCTCTTTCATCCTGCACCGATGACATCACAACCTTACAGGCTAAAGTGGAGCATCTGTCAGCTGAACTGATGAGGCTGGATGGTAAATGCGAGGATCTGGAGGCGAGATCCCGGCGCAATAACATACGGATCGTGGGAATTCCTGAAGATTTTTCCACCTCTTCTGCTGTTACGGATATTCCCTCTCTGCTCAAGGAGGCTTTCAGCTTGGAGAAGGAGCCTCTCCTGGACCGGGCGCACCGCACCCTCCAGCCGAAGCCGAAGCCCGGAGAGCGCCCTCGTCCCATCATCGCCCGTCTACACTATCATACAGACTGTGTGGATATATTGCGCCGAGCCAGGGCTCAGCAACGGATTACGTGTGGAGAGTTGACTTTTTCTGTCTTTCCCGACCACACCCAGAAGACGGCCCGTGCCCGAGCCGCCTTTAATGACGTCCGCCGCCGGCTCCGCGAGATCCCGGGGATCCGCTACGGTCTGCTGTACCCCGCCCGCCTCCGCATCACCCACAACGGCGCAGAAAGGGAGTTCAGGTCGGCAGAGGAGGCCAGCGCTTTCATCACGTCGCTCAAAGTCTAGTTGAACTTTTTTCAGTTCATCAGTGTCGTTTTTTTTTTTTTTTTTTTCTCTCCCATATATACACGGTATGTGGTTTTCAGTTTAACTTGGTCGTGATTGGTTGTACCTCTCTGTTAATGTTGCTGGGCTTGCAGGAGCTCAACACGAAGCTTGTTAGTTATTATCTTGTTAGTTATGCTTAAAGCCGTAAGTGTTCTTTTCAGGGATCTGACTCCTTCTGGAGTTTGCACTGGGTTCTCCATCGTTTGGGGATGGGGTCGTTGTAAGTGCAATTGGGGGGTGGGGGGTGGGGGGTTCAGTAGGTTAAGTTTGTTGTTGTTTTCAATTTTCCCCCTTTTTTTTATTTATTTTTATTTTTTTATTTTTTTTCTCCCCCTTTTTTTTTTCTTCTTCTTTCCTCTTTCTTTCTTTCTTTCTTTCCTCCCTCCATCCCTTTCTTTCCTTTCCTTCCTTGGGGATCCGCATTCGGTACATCTCTATCTTTAGAAATTTAACATATGGCCACTAATACTGGTACTTCTGTGAGGTTGTTGAGCTGGAATATTAAAGGCATGGGGAGTCCAATTAAGAGATCGAGAATATTTGCTCACCTGAGACGTCTTAAAGCTGACTTAGTGTTCCTTCAGGAAACCCACATGCGCACCAAAGACCAGGTCAGACTTAAATGTCCCTGGGTTTCTGAGGTGTTTCACTCTGATTTCAACTCTAAGGCCAGGGGGGTTGCTATATTAATTGGTAAGTCAATGCAGTTTTCAGCATCTAAGGTGATTTCAGACAAAAACGGCAGATACTTAATTGTGGCGGGTACGCTATTTCATATTCCCATATTATTAGTTAATATATATGCCCCCAATTTTGACAACCCACACTTTATGAACAAGCTTTTTGAATGTCTCCCCTCATTGAACGACAGTCTTCTTATAATTGGCGGGGATATGAACTGCGTAATTGACCCCAAACTAGACCGCTCCAGCCCACGAAATCTGACTCCTTCTTCAATGTCGAGGTCTCTTTCAGATTTTGTGTCCAAGAACGGTTGCACCGATCCTTGGAGATTTTATAACCCTTGTACCAAAAAATATTCCTTCTTTTCTCAGATGCATCAATCTTTCTCTCGGATTGATTATTATTTTATTGATGCTAAACTAATTCCCAAAGTACTGTCTGTTGATTATCATCCTATTGTGATCTCCGACCACGCTCCTCTTTCTTTGGATATTCAGTTCTCTTCACAGCCACGCTACTCAACATCTTGGAGGTTCAATACATTACTTCTCTCAGATGATAAGTTAAGTGATAACCAATTTTATTACAACTAAAATTGATGATTACATCTCTATAAATCAAAATGATATGGAACCAATTTCATCTTCACTGCTGTGGGAATCATTAAAAGCATATTTGCGGGGACAAATTATCTCCTTCTCTGCTCACTTGAATAAGTCCCGGAAAGCCAAATTACAAGAACTCTCTATTAAGATCACAAAATTGGACCAACAACTTGCTACTTGCCCCTCTCCCAGTTTTCTTAAGCAACGTGTCGATTTACAGACTGAATTTGATCTCCTTACCACTAATGACGCAGAGCGACTTCTCTTACGATCACGCTCCGTATATTATGAACATGGAGACAAGGCAAGTCGGCTCATGGCTCATCAGCTACGTCGCCAGGCAGCCTCACGTATGATCCTTCAGATAAAAGATTCATCAGGCTCATTGCATCAGGATCCCACCACCATTAATTCTGTCTTTCACTCATTTTATTCCTCTTTATATACGTCTGAATCTCCATCTGGCTCCACTGAATTGAATTCATTCTTAGATAGCCTCAACTTTCCTGTTATAGGCTCCGATGCTGCTAAAAATCTTGACTCGCCATTAACGGTAGAAGAAATTAATCTCGCTGTGAGAAGTATGCAAAATAACAAAGCTCCTGGCCCTGATGGATTTCCAGTGGAATTTTTTAAGAAATTTCAGGATAAATTGTCCCCTTTATTGCATGCTGTTTATAAGGAATCACTGGAACATGGCACTCTCCCTCCCACTTTAAGGCAAGCCTCCATAAGTCTCCTCTTAAAAAAAGATAAGGATCCAACTCTCTGCGGCTCATACAGACCTCTTTCGTTAATAAATGTAGATGCTAAGATCCTTGCTAAAGCCTTGGCTTATCGCTTGGAGAACATTGTGCCAACTATTGTCTCAAATGAACAGACAGGATTTGTTAAGGGGCGACAGTTATTCTTTAATGTGCGGACACTTTTAAATATTATTCACTCTAAAACTATCACCACAACACCTGAAGTCGTAATCTCAGTCGATGCTGAAAAGGCATTTGATAGGATTGAATGGGACTATTTATTTACTGTACTGAAGAAGTTTGGGCTGGGGAATGGGTTCATTTCTTTGATTCGTCTCCTTTACACGTCTCCACAAGCAAGCGTTTCCACTAATGGCATTCAGTCCAATTTTTTTACTCTAGCCCGTGGCACCAGACAGGGGTGTCCCCTCTCTCCCCTATTATTCGCACTAGCTATAGAGCCCCTGTCAATCTTTCTGAGGTCCTCCCCCACTTTTACTGGGATCTCCCGATTGGGAACAGAATATAAGCTGTCACTTTACGCTGATGACTTACTGTTATATGTCTCGGATCCTGTCCTCTCCATTCCTTCAATTTTATCTGCTTTCCAGAGATTCGGGTCTTTCTCAGGCTATAAAGTGAACGTATCTAAAAGTGAATGCTATCCCATTAATGACTCAGCAACACAGCTCGTACAGTCAGATATCCCTTTTAAGATTAGTCCTTCCGGCTTTAGGTATCTTGGGATCAACGTAACCAGAACGTTAAGCTCTCTTTTTTCTGCTAATCTCTCACCTTTAATGTCTACAATTAAATCTGACCTCCATAGATGGAAAAGCTTACCTCTTTCATTAATTGGAAGAATTAACGCAGTTAAAATGAATATTTTGCCCAAATTTCTATTTCTGTTCCATTGTCTTCCACTTTTCTTACCAAAACACTTTTTTAAAATAATTGATCAAACTATTTCTGACTTCTTATGGTGTGGGAAGGCTCCTAGAATCCGCAAATCCACACTTCAGAGATGTAAATTCAATGGCGGACTGGCACTTCCCAATTTCCAACTGTATTATTGGGCAGCACATATTCAAAAAATTTCATTTTGGTTCAAATCGGTGAATATGCCATGGTGTAAATTGGAGGCACAGTCATGCATTTCATCCTCTTTACCTGCTCTACTTACCTCATCTATTCCATCCAACCTCTCTGTCTTTACAAATAATCAAGTGGTTCACTCCACACTTAAAATTTGGTATCAATTTAGGAAACACTTCAAATTTAAGTCAGCATCTACTTTAGCTCCATTACTGAACAATCATTTATTTCGACCTCCGCTTACAGATTCAACCTTTCTCATATGGCATAATAAGGGCCTGAAAAGTTTTGGAGATCTTTACAAGGATGGTATCTTTCGCAGCTTTGCAGATCTCTCAGGTGAATTTAATCTCCCGCCTTCTCATCTCTTTCGATACTTTCAGATTAGACACTGCGCTAAAGCTTTGTTTCCAGTTTTTCCATCCTCTCCGCCGACTCTACAGTGGGAGGTGCTTTTAAACCATGATCCACTTCAAAAATCACTGATCTCTAAGGTTTACGATGACCTTCTGTCTTTCGATCTCTCTCCAGTTATTAAAGTTAGGGCTGCCTGGGAAGATGAACTGGATCTAAATTTGGAGGATGACTGGTGGGACGCTGCTCTTAAAAAAATTTACACAAGTTCATCCTGCGCTCGTCTTACACTTATACAGTTTAAAGTACTGTTTAGAGTCCACTTTTCTAAAGCTCGACTCTCACAGATCTATCCCAGTGTCACTGACGAATGCGACAAATGTCATGCCTCGTCCTGCAATTTAACCCATATGTTTTACTCTTGCCCACTACTTTCTCGCTTTTGGTCGAATTATTTTGACACCATGTCAAAAATACTCTCGGTGAATATAAAAGTCTCCCCCCATGTTGCCATATTCGGGCTCCCAGAGGACCATGGCCGGTTTACTTCAAACCAAAAAGACATTTTGGCTTTTACTTCCTTACTGGCAAGACGCCACCTTCTTCTCCACTGGAAGTCGACTAAGGCTCCTTCTAGTACCCAGTGGCTCAACGACACCATGTTTTTTCTGAAGCTGGAAAAGATTAAATATTCACTGAAGGGTAGTTGCAACAAATTTTATAATAAGTGGCTTCCCTTTCTTACATTCTTCCACTCTCTCCAGTCCCTGCCTCCTGATTGACGGATCCCCCCCCTCCCTCTCTTCTCTCATTCCTTTCTTTCTTCCTCCTTTTTATTTATCTTTTTATTTACTTTTCTTTTGTTTTTGGGTTTTTTTTTTGTTTTTTTTTTCCCCTTTTTATTCATCTATTTTTTTAATTCATACTGTTTAGCTTAAATACTTAAATATTACTTGTATATAAGAATATAATAATTTTCGTGTATTTGTCATTGTTTTGTGTGGATTTTTTGTTCTGTTCTTAATTCCAAAAAAAAAAAAAAAAGGAGGTAGACTGTATATCTTTTTTTTGTTTATTCCTGTTCAACTGTGCCTTACCCCCTAATAAAAATATCAAAACAAAAATCTATATATCGACATATATACATATAACTATAAATCAATATATATATATATATATATATATATATATATATATATATATATATATATATATATATATATATATATATATATATATATATATATATATATATATATATATTAATACACAGATACACAGATATACACAAATACTGTACGTATAATACAACTCAATATATCCATAGTATTACCCCAAATTTCAACACGATAGACTTGTCTGTTTTGACCACCAGAGGGCGCCGTCTGCACTACAGATGGGTAGATGGAGGGAGAGGGGACAGCAGTACTGTTTCAGTACCTGATCACGCTCCGGGTTTAAGGTGGACTGATGGAGGGTTTAAGGTGGACTGATGGAGCGCAGGTAGACAAGCACCAACCTTCCAGCTCTTCAGATGTCAAACTAACATCCAGAAACACTCCAACTCTTCACCTGCAGCTGATCTACCAACTGACCGACCCATCAGCCCCGGTTTCACCTGTTTTCATGTCAGTTTCATCATAAACATCCGATTTACTCAAATCAAGATATGAAATGTGAATCATTCTTTAAAAAAAAAAATTTTTTTATATATTTTTATTAGAGGGTAAGGCTGCAGAAGAGTATTAGGGCCAGGCAGGAGAAAAATAAAAATAATATTTTAGAGGAGGAAGATTTTTTTTTCGTTATGCACTTTGAGAAAAAAGTCGAAATGTCGAGAAAAAAGATGAAATGTCGAGAAAAATGTTGAGAAAAAAAGGGCAAAATTTCGACTTTATTCACATTTCGACTTTCTTCTCGAAATTGTATTTTAACATTAATCTCAACATTTCGAGTTTTTTCTCAAAATGCACAATAAAAAACAAAATCTTCCCCCTCTCAAATATTTTTCCTCCTGCATGGCCCTAATGCTCTTCCGTAGTAAGGTACCGTAGAACAGGGATCAATTATACATTTACATTGAGTATCATATTATTTCTCTATGGCAATCTACAATATATACTGTATTTGACCATAAAAATACTGTGCATCTCGTTGAAATGAGAAAAAGATATACAGTCTACCTCCTAGGATGTTTTTTCTGGATTGAAGAACAGAACATTACACAATTCAATGAAAATAATGATAAATAAATAACTGAAAATCATTTAAAGTAATAATTAAGTATTAAAGCTACACAGTATAAATAAAAAACACATGAATAAAAAGGAAAAAAAAGCAAAAAAAACAACAAAAAACAAAGAAAAGTGAAACAAATAAATAAAAAGGAAGAAGAAAGAGAGAAAAGAGAGAGAGGGGAGGGGGGGGGGGGGTCCATCAATCAGGGGCAGGTGCTGGGGAGAGTGGAATAATGTAAGAAAGGGAAGCCACTTATAACATTTGTTATAGCCACCTTTCACTAAATGTGAATCATTCTTGTTGTAATTTTATTGTGTAGATGATTCATCCCGTTCTGCTGCTTTCATATCGACTCTGTTTCAGTAATTGTGTTTTCTGTTACGTGGAGTTTCTGCTCAACACGAGGTGATCAGCATTTTCATAAACAAAGCAACAGGCTCTGTGATGACCGCTGGAGTCTCAGAGCGCCGTTCCTCGGACCGACACCAGGGAGCAGCGTCTCCCCGGTGAGGTTCTGCCAGCTGAGTGTACTGGGATCACACTGGGTTAAACGATAGAAAACACACTAAATTCACTAAATTATAAAGGAACTGGAGGACTGAGGTCCCGGAGGACTGAGGTCCTGCAGGACTGAGGTCCCAGAGGACTGAGGTCCCAGAGGACTGAGGTCCCGGAGGACTAGAACCGGAGGACTGAGGTCCCGGAGGACTGAGGTACCGGAGGACTGTGGTCCCGGAGGACTGAGGTCCCGGAGGACTGAGGTCCCGGAGCTCTAGAACCGGAGGACTGAGGTCCCGGAGGACTCAGGTCCCGGAGGACTGAGGTCCCGGAGCTCTAGAACCGGAGGACTGAGGTCCCGGAGGACTGATGTCCCGGAGCTCTAGAACCGGAGGACTGAGGTCCCGGAGTACTGAGGTCGAGGAGGTGTAGAACCGGAGGACTGAGGTCCCGGAGGACTGAGGTACCGGAGGACTGAGGTCCCGGAGGACTGAGGTCCCGGAGGACTGAGGTCCCGGAGGACTGAGGTCCCGGAGGACTGAGGTCGAGGAGGTGTAGAACCGGAGGACTGAGGTCCTGGAGGACTGAGGTCCTGGAGGACTGAGAGGTCCCAGAGGACTGAGGTCCCAGAGAAGTTATGATGCAAACTTCAAGATGATGATTTGAATGAGGCAAAATAACATGCTTTTTCTCTCCAATATATTGTTATCATCATTTGTTTGTCATTATTTTCTGTATAAATATTGAATTTGATGTTGAAAAAGTCTTTTTTCAAACTTGAGTCTTGAAAAAGAGGCGGTCGTTTAATAATCAGGGTTGTCTTATATTCGAGCCAAAAAGAGTCATTTCTTAATATCCATGTTCGGACCCCTGCTAATGAAGCTCCACCCGAACGGCCTCCACCTTCTAGAGCTGCATGTAACGAGGCGGATGGAGAACCAGGCGGGAGGATTTTGAATAGAATAATAATGATGATTATAAGACACCAAATCAATGTCTTGTTTATTCTTAAAGGATTGTCTCGTCCTCTGGAAGGTTGTTTCTGCGGTTCGAGCCTCGCGGACCGCGGCAGATGGTTTTATCAGCGGACATGTGAAGGTCTCTCTGGGAACTGGGGCCGATGATGAACCGGGTGGAAGACGAGTTCCTCTGGTTCCAGTTAGAGTCGGAGATGAATACGGCGGTAATCATTTGGCTGTCCGGGAGATTGTGAGGCGTGACAGACTTTAATTTCCTCCCTTCTTCCATCTGAAGTTTCCACGTTTGCAGGTGGATCAGATTTGTGTCTCGACGGTTTAATAATAGGAATGAAGTTGTCGTCTCTGGGGAGACCGAACCCCCCCCCCCCCCCCCACTGAGCATGTGCAGAGTCCTGGTGTCCCCTCAGATGGACCTTCAACCATCACCATCGTTGCCCTTTTCCCCGTCTGACAGGCCTCAACCCTTCCTCCTCCTCTTTCTCGTTTGACATTCATCTTAGACTGATGTGTCAACATTTGACCATAAATCTCAGATTTTCTGTGTTTCAGATAAAAACCGGCCTCAGAGCTGCTGTTTACCTGCGTGTTTCAGGTGTGGAAAAATGAAGGTTGTCAACAAAAGCTGCTCTACAGGATGAATGTGGGAATGTAAGAACTTTGATTACGCCAAGGGTCCACCTGGATCCACCTGGATCCACCTGGATCCACATTTGATCCACCTGGAATCCACCTGGATCCACCTGGATTCACCTGGATCCACCTGGATCCACCTGGATTCACCTGGAATCCACCTGGATTCACCTGGATCCACCTGGATCCACCTGGATTCACCTGGAATCCACCTGGATCCACCTGGATTCACCTGGAATCCACCTGGATTCACCTGGATTCAACTGGATCCACCTGGATCCACCTGGATCCACCTGAGATCCACCTGAAAACCACCTGGATCCACCTGGAATCCACCTGGATCCACCTGGAATCCACCTGGATTCACCTGGAATCCACCTGGATCCACCTGGAATCCACCTGAAAACCACCTGGATCCACCTGGAATCCACCTGGATCCACCTGGAATCCACCTGGATCCACCTGGATCCACCTGGATCCACCTGGATTCACCTGGAATCCACCTGGATTCACCTGGATTCAACTGGATCCACCTGGATCCACCTGAGATCCACCTGAAAACCACCTGGATCCACCTGGAATCCACCTGGATCCACCTGGAATCCACCTGGATCCACCTGGAATCCACCTGGATCCACCTGGAATCCACCTGGATTCACCTGGATCCACCTGGATCCACCTGGATCCACCTGAGATCCACCTGGATTCAACTGGATCCACCTGGATCCACCTGGGTCCACCTGGATCCATCTTGAATCCATCTGGCCGATTATAGAAGAATGAGAAAACTCTACCAGTAGGTAGAGTTCTTCTTTTCTCCGTCTCCATGGTAACCGTTGTGTCTCTCCATCTCGATTCTCTTTGTACGTTTCTTGGTTTTGTTTATTTGATTTACTCTTCAGCAGCTGGACTCTGTTGTTCCTGCTTCTTCTTGTGTTTGTGGAGGCTGAACGATCTCATCTCAGTTTCAATTATCATGGACTGCAGAGAGCTGATTTGAGGATGGATTTTAATTTTTATTTCAGAGAAACATCTTTCTATTTTAGCTCTGTAGCTTAATATGAGCACACGGATCCAACTGTACCCCTGAAACCTGGAGAAATGGAGCCTGGAACCCGATCCCCGATCCTAACTGGTGTTTGGACGCTACGGAAGAGTATTAGGGCCAAGCAAGAGAAAAATAAAAATAATATTTTAGAGGAGGA